>NW_027467859.1:0-54677 GCF_004210375.1 Tachypleus tridentatus
TAAACCTGTGAATAAATCATTAAAACTACTTAAACATAAGCTAAACGTGTGAATAAATCATTAAAACTACTTAAACATAAACTAAACGTGTGAATAAATCATTAAAACTACTTAAACATAAGCTAAACGTGTGAATAAATCATTAAAACTACTTAAACATAAGCTAAACCTGTGAATAAATCATTAAAACTTCTTAAACATAAGCTAAACCTGTGAATAAATCATTAAAACTACTTAAACATAAGCTAAACCTGTGAATAAATCATTAAAACTACTTAAACATAAGCTAAACATGTGAATAAATCATTAAAACTACTTAAACATAAGCTAAACGTGTGAATAAATCATTAAAACTACTTAAACATAAGCTAAACGTGTGAATAAATCATTAAAACTACTTAAACATAAGCTAAACGTGTGAATAAATCATTAAAACTACTTAAACATAAGCTAAACCTGTGAATAAATCATTAAAACTTCTTAAACATAAGCTAAACCTGTGAATAAATCATTAAAAACTAAACATAAGCTCTTAAACATAAGATAAACGTTTGAATAAATCATTAAAACTACTTAAACATAGGCTAAACGTTTGAATAAATCATTAAAAAAACTTAAAATAAGCTAAACTGTGAATAAATCATTAAAACTACTTAAACATAAAGCTAAACGTGTGAATAAATCATTAAAACTACTTAAACATAACTAAACCTGTGAATAAATCATTAAAACTACTTAAACATAAGCTAAACCTGTGAATAAATCATTAAAACTACTTAAACATAGCTAAACCTGTGAATAAATCATTAAAACTACTTAAACATAAGCTAAACCTGTGAATAAATCATTAAAACTACTTAAACATAAGCTAAACCTGTGAATAAATCATTAAAACTACTTAAACATAAGCTAAACCTGTGAATAAATCATTAAAACTACTTAAACATAAGCTAAACCTGTGAATAAATCATTAAAACTACTTAAACATAAGCTAAACGTGTGAATAAATCATTAAAACTACTTAAACATAAGCTAAACGTGTGAATAAATCATTAAAACTACTTAAACATAAGCTAAACGTGTGAATAAATCATTTAAAACTAAACTTAAACATTAAAACTACTTAAACATAAACGTGAATAAATCATTAAAACTACTTAAACATAAGCTAAACCTGTGAATAAATCATTAAAACTACTTAAACATAAGCTAAACGTGTGAATAAATCATTAAAACTACTTAAACATAAGCTAAACGTGTGAATAAATCATTAAAACTACTTAAACATAAGCTAAACCTGTGAATAAATCATTAAAACTACTTAAACATAAGCTAAACGTGTGAATAAATCATTAAAACTACTTAAACATAAGCTAAACCTGTGAATAAATCATTAAAACTACTTAAACATAAGCTAAACCTGTGAATAAATCATTAAAACTACTTAAATAAACCTGTGAATAAATCATTAAAACTACTTAAACATAAGCTAAACCTGTGAATAAATCATTAAAACTACTTAAACATAAGCTAAACCTGTGAATAAATCATTAAAACTACTTAAACATAAGCTAAACCTGTGAATAAATCATTAAAACTACTTAAACATAACCTAAACGTGTGAATAAATCATTAAAACTACTTAAACATAAGCTAAACCTGTGAATAAATCATTAAAACTACTTAAACATAAGCTAAACCTGTGAATAAATCATTAAAACTACTTAAACATAAGCTAAACCTGTGAATAAATCATTAAAACTACTTAAACATAAGCTAAACCTGTGAATAAATCATTAAAACTACTTAAACATAAGCTAAACCTGTGAATAAATCATTAAAACTACTTAAACATAAGCTAAACGTGTGAATAAATCATTAAAACTACTTAAACATAAGCTAAACGTGTGAATAAATCATTAAAACTACTTAAACATAAGCTAAACCTGTGAATAAATCATTAAAACTACTTAAACATAAGCTAAACCTGTGAATAAATCATTAAAACTACTTAAACATAAGCTAAACCTGTGAATAAATCATTAAAACTACTTAAACATAAGCTAAACGTGTGAATAAATCATTAAAACTACTTAAACATAAGCTAAACGTGTGAATAAATCATTAAAACTACTTAAACATAAGCTAAACCTGTGAATAAATCATTAAAACTACTTAAACATAAGCTAAACCTGTGAATAAATCATTAAAACTACTTAAACATAAGCTAAACGTGTGAATAAATCATTAAAACTACTTAAACATAAGCTAAACGTGTGAATAAATCATTAAAACTACTTAAACATAAGCTAAACCTGTGAATAAATCATTAAAACTACTTAAACATAAGCTAAACCTGTGAATAAATCATTAAAACTACTTAAACATAAGCTAAACCTGTGAATAAATCATTAAAACTACTTAAACATAAGCTAAACGTGTGAATAAATCATTAAAACTACTTAAACATAAGCTAAACCTGTGAATAAATCATTAAAACTACTTAAACATAAGCTAAACCTGTGAATAAATCATTAAAACTACTTAAACATAAGCTAAACCTGTGAATAAATCATTAAAACTACTTAAACATAAGCTAAACCTGTGAATAAATCATTAAAACTACTTAAACATAAGCTAAACGTTGTGAATAAATCATTAAAACTACTTAAACATAAGCTAAACGTGTGAATAAATCATTAAAACTACTTAAACATAAGCTAAACGTTTGAATAAATCATTAAACATAAGCTAAACTGTGAATAAATCATTAAAACTACTTAAACTAAACCTGTGAATAAATCATTAAAACTACTTAAACATAAGCTAAACCTGTGAATAAATCATTAAAACTACTTAAACATAAGCTAAACCTGTGAATAAATCATTAAAACTACTTAAACATAAGCTAAACCTGTGAATAAATCATTAAAACTACTTAAACATAAGCTAAACCTGTGAATAAATCATTAAAACTACTTAAACATAAGCTAAACCTGTGAATAAATCATTAAAACTACTTAAACATAAGCTAAACCTGTGAATAAATCATTAAAACTACTTAAACATAAGCTAAACCTGTGAATAAATCATTAAAACTACTTAAACATAAGCTAAACCTGTGAATAAATCATTAAAACTAAACTTAAGCTAAAAATAAATCATTAAAACTAAACATAAGCTAAAATAAATCATTAAAACTACTTAAACATAAGCTAAACCTGTGAATAAATCATTAAAACTACTTAAACATAAGCTAAACCTGTGAATAAATCATTAAAACTACTTAAACATAAGCTAAACGTGTGAATAAATCATTAAAACTACTTAAACATAAGCTAAACCTGTGAATAAATCATTAAAACTACTTAAACATAAGCTAAACGTGTGAATAAATCATTAAAACTACTTAAACATAAGCTAAACGTGTGAATAAATCATTAAAACTACTTAAACATAAGCTAAACGTGAATAAATCATTAAAAACTTAAATCTAAATTAAAACTACTTAAACAGCTAAACGTGTGAATAAATCATTAAAACTACTTAAACATAAGCTAAACGTGTGAATAAATCATTAAAACTACTTAAACATAAGCTAAACCTGTGAATGAATAAATCATTAAAAACTAAACTTAAACATAAGCTAAACCTGTGAATAAATCATTAAAACTACTTAAACAAGCTAAACGTGTGAATAAATCATTAAAACTACTTAAACATAAACTAAACGTGTGAATAAATCATTAAAACTACTTAAACATAAGCTAAACCTGTGAATAAATCATTAAAACTACTTAAACATAAGCTAAACTTGTGAATAAAATTAAAACTATCATTAAACTACTTAAACATAAGCTAAATGTGAATAAATCATTAAAACTACTTAAACATAAGCTAAACGTGTGAATAAATCATTAAAACTACTTAAACATAAGCTAAACGTGTGAATAAATCATTAAAACTTAAACACAACCTAAACTGTAAAGTCATTAAAACTACTTAAACATAAACTAAACTTGTGAATAAATCATTAAAACTACTTAAACATAAGCTAAACCTGTGAATAAATCATTAAAACTACTTAAACATAAGCTAAACCTGTGAATAAATCATTAAAACTACTTAAACATAAGCTAAACCTGTGAATAAATCATTAAAACTACTTAAACATAAGCTAAACCTGTGAATAAATCATTAAAACTACTTAAACATAAGCTAAACCTGTCAAAAAATCATTAAAACTTCTTAAACATAAGCTATACCTGTGAATAAATCATTAAAACTACTTAAACATAAGCTAAACGTGTGAATAAATCATTAAAACTACTTAAACATAAGCTAAGCATGTGAATAAGTCATTAAATCTGCTTAAACATAAGCTAAACGTGTGAATAAATCATTAAAACTACTTAAACATAACCTAAACATTTCAATAAATCATTAAAACTACTTAAACATAAGCTAAACGTGTGAATAAATCATTAAAACTACTTAAACATAAGCTAAACGTGTGAATAAATCATTAAAACTACTTAAACATAAAAGGCTAAACCTGTGAATAAATCATTAAAACTACTTAAACATAAGCTAAACGTGTGAATAAATCATTAAAACTACTTAAACATAAGCTAAACGTGTGAATAAATCATTAAAACTACTTAAACATAAGCTAAACCTGTGAATAAATCATTAAAACTACTTAAACATAAGCTAAACCTGTGAATAAATCATTAAAACTACTTAAACATAAGCTAAACCTGTGAATAAATCATTAAAACTACTTAAACATAAGCTAAACGTGTGAATAAATCATTAAAACTACTTAAACATAAGCTAAACGTGTGAATAAATCATTAAAACTACTTAAACATAAGCTAAACCTGTGAATAAATCATTAAAACTTAAACTTAAACATAAGTTAAACCTGTGAATAAATCATTAAAACTACTTAAACATAGGCTAAACATGTGAATAAATCATTAAAACTACTTAAACATAAGCTAAACCTGTGAATAAATCATTAAAACTACTTAAACATAAGCTAAACCTGTGAATAAATCATTAAAACTACTTAAACATAAGATAAACGTTTGAATAAATCATTAAAACTACTTAAACATAAGCTAAACGTTTGAATAAATCATTAAAACTTCTTAAACATAAGCTAAACCTGTGAATAAATCATTAAAACTGCTTAAACATAAGCTAAACGTGGGAATAAATCATTAAAACTACTTAAACATAAGCTAAACCTGTGAATAAATCATTAAAACTACTTAAACATAAGCTAAACCTGTGAATAAATCATTAAAACTACTTAAACATAAGCTAAACGTGTGAATAAATCATTAAAACTACTTAAACATAAACTAATCGTGTGAATAAATCATTAAAACTTCTTAAACATAAGCTAAACATGTGAATAAATCATTAAAACTACTTAAACATAAGCTAAACTTGTGAATAAATCATTAAAACAACTTAAACATAGTCTAAACCTGTGGTAAATCATTAAAACTACTTAAACATAGGCTAAACCTGTGAATAAATCATTAAAACTACTTAAACATAGGCTAAACCTGTGAATAAATCATTAAAACTACTTAAACATAAGCTAAACCTGTAAATAAATTATTTAAAATACTTAAACATAAGCTAAACCTGTAAATAAATCATTAAAATTATTTAAACATAAGCTAAACGTGTGAATAAATCATTAAAACTACTTAAACATAAGCTAAACGTGTGAATAAATCATTAAAACTACTTAAACATAAGCTAAACGTGTGAATAAATCATTAAAACTACTTAAACATAAGCTAAACCTGTGAATAAATCATTAAAACTACTTAAACATAAGCTAAACCTGTGAATAAATCATTAAAACTACTTAAACATAGGCTAAACCTGTGAATAAATCATTAAAACTACTTAAACATAAGCTAAACCTGTGAATAAATCATTAAAACTACTTAAACATAAGCTAAACCTGTGAATAAATCATTAAAACTACTTAAACATAAGCTAAACCTGTGAATAAATCATTAAAACTACTTAAACATAAGCTAAACCTGTGAATAAATCATTAAAACTTCTTAAACATAAGATAAACGTTTGAATAAATCATTAAAATAAACTTAAACATAAGCTAAACGTTTAATAAATCATTAAAACTACTTAAACATAAGCTAAACCTGTGAATAAATCATTAAAACTACTTAAACATAAGCTAAACATTTGAATAAATCATTAAAACAACTTAAACACAAGCTAAACGTGTGAATAAATCATTAAAACTACTTAAACATAAACTAAACGTGTGAATAAATCATTAAAACTACTTAAACATAAGCTAAACCAGTGAATAAATCATTAAAACTACTTAAACATAAGCTAAACTTGTGAATAAATCATTAAAACTACTTAAACATAAGCTAAACCTGTGAATAAATCATTAAAACTTCTTAAACATAAGATAAACGTTTGAATAAATCATTAAAACTACTTAAACATAAGCTAAACGTTTGAATAAATCATTAAAACAACTTAAACATAAGCTAAACGTGTGAATAAATCATTAAAACTACTTAAACATAAGCTAAACGTGTGAATAAATCATTAAAATTACTTAAACATAAACTAAACATGTGAATAAATCATTAAAACTACTGAAACCTAGGCTAAACCTGTGAATAAATCATTCAAACTACATAAACAAAAGCTGAACCTGTCAATAAATCATTAAAACTTCTTAAACATAGGCTAAACCTGTGAATAAATCATTAAAACTACTTAAACATAAGCTAAACCATGTGAATAAATCATTAAAACTACTTAAACATAAGCTAAACCTGTGAATAAATCATTAAAACTACTTAAACATAAGCTAAACCTGTGAATAAATCATTAAAACTACTTAAACATAAGCTAAACGTGTGAATAAATCATTAAAACTACTTAAACATAAGCTAAACGTGTGAATAAATCATTAAACTACTTAAACATAAGCTAAACATGTGAATAAATCATTAAAACTACTTAAACATAAGCTAAACCTGTGAATAAATCATTAAAACTACTTAAACATAAGCTAAACGTGTGAATAAATCATTAAAACTACTTAAACATAAGCTAAACATGTGAATAAATCATTAAAACTACTTAAACATAAGCTAAACGTGTGAATAAATCATTAAAACTACTTAAACATAAGCTAAACATGTGAATAAATCATTAAAACTACTTAAACATAAGCTAAACGTGTGAATAAATCATTAAAACTACTTAAACATAAGCTAAACCTGTGAATAAATCATTAAAACTACTTAAACATAAGCTAAACGTGTGAATAAATCATTAAAACTACTTAAACATAAGCTAAACGTGTGAATAAATCATTAAAACTACTTAAACATAAGCTAAACGTGTGAATAAATCATTAAAACTACTTAAACATAAGCTAAACCTGTGAATAAATCATTAAAACTACTTAAACATAACCTAAACATTTGAATAAATCATTAAAACTACTTAAACATAAGCTAAACGTGTGAATAAATCATTAAAACTACTTAAACACAACCTAAACGTGTGAATAAATCATTAAAACTACTTAAACATCAACTAAACGTGTGAATAAATCATTAAAACTTCTTAAACATAAGCTATTCCAGTGAATAATTCATTAAAACTACTTAAACATAAGCTAAACTTGTGAATAAATCATTAAAACTATTTAAACATAAGCTAAACCTGTGAATAAATCATTAAAACTACTTAAACATAAGATAAACGTTTGAATAAATCATTAAAACTACTTAAACATAGGCTAAACGTTTGAATAAATCATTAAAACAACTTAAACACAAGCTAAACGTGTGAATAAATCATTAAAACTACTTAAACATAAAGCTAAACGTGTGAATAAATCATTAAAACTACTTAAACATAAGCTAAACTGTGAATAAATAAACCTTAAAACTACTTAAACATAAGTTAAACCTGTGAATAAATCATTAAAACTACTTAAACATAAGTTAAACCTGTGAATAAATCATTAAAACTACTTAAACATAAGCTAAACCTGTGAATAAATCATTAAAACTACTTAAACATAGGCTAAACCTGTGAATAAATCATTAAAACTACTTAAACATAAGTAAACCTTTGAATAAACCATTAAAACTACTTAAACATAAGCTAAACCTGTGAAAAAATCATTAAAACTTCTTAAACATAAGCTAATCCTGTGAATAAGTCATTAAATCTGCTTAAACATAAGCTAAACGTGTGAATATATCATTAAAACTGCCTAAACATAAGCTAAACGTGTGAATAAATCATTAAAACTACTTAAACATAAGCTAAACATTTGAATAAATCATTAAAACTAGTTAAACATAAGTAAACCTTTGAATAAATCATTAAAACTACTTAAACATAAGCTAAGCGTGTGAATAAATCATTAAAACTTCTTAAACATAAGCTAAGCATGAGAATAAGTCATTAAATCTGCTTAAACATAAACTAAACGTTTGAATAAATCATTAAAACAACTTAAACATAAACTAAACGTTTGAATAAATCATTAAAAAAAAATCTTTAAAACTTCTTAAACATAAGCTAAACCTGTGAATAAATCATTAAAACTACTTAAACATAAGCTAAACTTGTGAATAAATCATTAAAACAACTTAAACATAGTCTAAACCTGTGGTAAATCATTAAAACTAGTTAAATATAGGCTTAACCTGTGAATAAATCATTAAAAGTACTTAGACATAGGCTAAACCTGCCAATAAATTATTAAAACTACTTAAACATAAGCGAACCTGTAAATAGATTATTTAAAATACTTAAACGTAAGCTACACCTGTAAATAAATCATTAACATTATTTAAAAGTGAGCTATATGTGTGAATAAATCATTAAAACCACTTAAATACAAGCTAAACGTGTGAATAAATCATTAAAACTACTTAAACATAGGCTAAACTAGTAAATAAATCAATAAAACTACTGAAACCTAGGCTAAACCTGTGAATAAATCATTGAAACTACTTAAACATAAGTAAACCGATGAATAAATCATTAAAACTTTTTAAACATAAGCTAAACCTGTGAATAAATCATTAAAACTTCTTAAACATAAGATAAACGTTTGAATAAATCATTAAAATAACTTAAACATAAGCTAAACGTCTGAATAAATCATTAAAACTTCTTAAACATAAGCTAAACATTTGAATAAATAAAAATCATTAAAACAACTTAAACATAAGCTAAACGTGTGAATAAATCATTAAAACTACTTAAACATAACCTAAACGTGTGAATAAATCATTAAAACTACTTAAACATAAGCTAAACGTGTGAATAAATCATTAAAACTTCTTAAACATAAGATAAACCAGTGAATAAATCATTAAAACTTCTTAAACATAAGCTAAACTTGTGAATAAATAATTAAAACTATTTAAACATACACTAAACCTGTGAATAAATCATTAAAACTTCTTAAACATAAGCTAAACCGTGTGAATAAATCATTAAAACTACTTAAACATAACCTAAACATTTCAATCAATCATTAAAACAACTTTAAAAAAAGCTAAACGTTGAAAAAAGTCATTAAAACTACTTAAACATAACCTAAACGTGTGAATAAATCATTAAAACTACTTAAACATCAACTAAACGTGTGAATAAATCATTAAAACTTCTTAAACATAAGCTAAACCAGTGAATAAATCATTAAAACTACTTAAACATAAGCTAAACTTGTGAATAAATCATTAAAACTACTTAAACATAAGCTAAACCTGTGAATAAATCATTAAAACTACTTAAACATAAGCTAAACCTTTGAATAAATCATTAAAACTACTTAAACATAAGCTAAACGTGTGAATAAATCATTAAAACTACTTAAACATAAGCTAAACATGTGAATAAATCATTAAAACATTAAAAACTTAAACATAGTCTAAACCTGTGAATAAATCATTAAAACTACTTAAACATAGGCTAAACCTGTGAATAAATCATTAAAACTACTTAAACATAGGCTAAACCTGTGAATAAATCATTAAAACTACTTAAACATAAGCTAAACCTGTGAATAAATCATTAAAACTACTTAAACATAAGCTAAACCTGTGAATAAATCATTAAAACTACTTAAACATAAGCTAAACGTGTGAATAAATCATTAAATCTTCTTAAACATAAGCTAAGCATGTGAATAAGTCATTTAAACTACTTAACCATAAGCTAAACGTGTGAATAAATCATTAAAACTACTTAAACATAGGCTAAACCTGTGAATAAATCATTAAAACTACTTAAACATAAGCTAAACCTGTGAATAAATCATTAAAACTACTTAAACATAAGCTAAACCTGTGAATAAATCATTAAAACTACTTAAACATAAGATAAACGTTTGAATAAATCATTAAAACTACTTAAACATAAGCTAAACGTGTGAATAAATCATTAAAACTACTTAAACATAAGCTAAACATTTGAATAAATCATTAAAACTAGTTAAAAATAAGCTAAACGTGTAAAAAGTCATTAAAACTACTTAAACATAACCTAAACGTGTGAATAAATCATTAAAACTACTTAAACATAAACTAAACGTGTGAATAAATCATTAAAACTACTTAAACATAAGCTAAACCAGTGAATAAATCATTAAAACTACTTAAACATAAGCTAAACTTGTGAATAAATCATTAAAACTACTTAAACATACACTAAACCTGTGAATAAATCATTAAAACTACTTAAACATAAGCTAAACCTGTGAATAAATCATTAAAACTACTTAAACATAAGCTAAACGTGTGAATAAATCATTAAAACTACTTAAACATAAGCTAAACGTGTGAATAAATCATTAAAACTACTTAAACATAAGCTAAACGTGTGAATAAATCATTAAAACTACTTAAACATAAGCTAAACCTGTGAATAAATCATTAAAACTACTTAAACATAAGCTAAACCTGTGAATAAATCATTAAAACTACTTAAACATAAGCTAAACGTGTGAATAAATCATTAAAACTACTTAAACATAAGCTAAACGTGTGAATAAATCATTAAAACTACTTAAACATAAGCTAAACGTGTGAATAAATCATTAAAACTACTTAAACATAAGCTAAACCTGTGAATAAATCATTAAAACTACTTAAACATAAGCTAAACCTGTGAATAAATCATTAAAACTACTTAAACATAAGCTAAACCTGTGAATAAATCATTAAAACTACTTAAACATAAGCTAAACCTGTGAATAAATCATTAAAACTACTTAAACATAAGCTAAACCTGTGAATAAATCATTAAAACTACTTAAACATAAGCTAAACCTGTGAATAAATCATTAAAACTACTTAAACATAAGCTAAACCTGTGAATAAATCATTAAAACTACTTAAACATAAGCTAAACCTGTGAATAAATCATTAAAACTACTTAAACATAAGCTAAACGTGTGAATAAATCATTAAAACTACTTAAACATAAGCTAAACCTGTGAATAAATCATTAAAACTACTTAAACATAAGCTAAACCTGTGAATAAATCATTAAAACTACTTAAACATAAGCTAAACATGTGAATAAATCATTAAAACTACTTAAACATAAGCTAAACCTGTGAATAAATCATTAAAACTACTTAAACATAAGCTAAACGTGTGAATAAATCATTAAAACTACTTAAACATAAGCTAAACCTGTGAATAAATCATTAAAACTACTTAAACATAAGCTAAACCTGTGAATAAATCATTAAAACTACTTAAACATAAGCTAAACGTGTGAATAAATCATTAAAACTACTTAAACATAAGCTAAACCTGTGAATAAATCATTAAAACTACTTAAACATAAGCTAAACGTGTGAATAAATCATTAAAACTACTTAAACATAAGCTAAACGTGTGAATAAATCATTAAAACTACTTAAACATAAGCTAAACGTGTGAATAAATCATTAAAACTACTTAAACATAAGCTAAACCTGTGAATAAATCATTAAAACTACTTAAACATAAGCTAAACCTGTGAATAAATCATTAAAACTACTTAAACATAAGCTAAACCTGTGAATAAATCATTAAAACTACTTAAACATAAGCTAAACCTGTGAATAAATCATTAAAACTACTTAAACATAAGCTAAACCTGTGAATAAATCATTAAAACTACTTAAACATAAGCTAAACCTGTGAATAAATCATTAAAACTACTTAAACATAAGCTAAACCTGTGAATAAATCATTAAAACTACTTAAACATAAGCTAAACCTGTGAATAAATCATTAAAACTACTTAAACATAAGCTAAACCTGTGAATAAATCATTAAAACTACTTAAACATAAGCTAAACCTGTGAATAAATCATTAAAACTACTTAAACATAAGCTAAACCTGTGAATAAATCATTAAAACTACTTAAACATAAGCTAAACGTGTGAATAAATCATTAAAACTACTTAAACATAAGCTAAACCTGTGAATAAATCATTAAAACTACTTAAACATAAGCTAAATGTGAATAAATCATTAAAACTACTTAAACATAAGCTAAACCTGTGAATAAATCATTAAAATAAATCTAAATGTGAATAAATCATTAAAACTACTTAAACATAAGCTAAACGTGTGAATAAATCATTAAAACTACTTTAAACATAAATCATTAAAACTGTGAATAAATCATTAAAACTACTTAAACATAAGCTAAACCTGTGAATAAATCATTAAAACTACTTAAACATAAGCTAAACGTGTGAATAAATCATTAAAACTACTTAAACATAAGCTAAACGTGTGAATAAATCATTAAAAACTTAAACATAAGCTAAACGTGTGAATAAATCATTAAAACTAAAACTTAAACATAAGCTAAACCTGTGAATAAATCATTAAAACTACTTAAACATAAGCTAAACTTGTGAATAAATCATTAAAACAACTTAAACATAGTCTAAACCTGTGGTAAATCATTAAAACTAGTTAAACATAGGCTAAACCTGTGAATAAATCATTAAAACTACTTAAACATAGGCTAAACCTGCCAATAAATTATTAAAACTACTTAAACATAAGCGAACCTGTAAATAAATTATTTAAAATACTTAAACATAAGCTAAACCTGTAAATAAATCATTAACATTATTTAAAAAGTGAGCTATATGTGTGAATAAATCATTAAAACCACTTAAATACAAGCTAAACGTGTGAATAAATCATTAAAACTACTTAAACATAAGCTAAACCAGTAAATAAATCATTAAAACTACTTAAACATAGGCTAAACCTGTGAATAAATCATTAAAACTACTTAAACATAAGTAAACCGATCAATAAACCATTAAAACTTTTAAACATAAGCTAAACCTGCGAATAAATCATTAAAACTTCTTAAACATAAGATACACGTTTGAATAAATTATTAAATAACTTAAACATAAGCTAAACGTGTGAATAAATCATTAAAACTAAACGTTTGAAATTAAAACTACTTAAACTTAAACATTAAACTAAACATAAGCTAAACGTGTGAATAAATCATTAAAACAACTTAAACATAAGCTAAACGTGTGAATAAATCATTAAAACTACTTAAACATAACCTAAACGTGTGAATAAATCATTAAAACTACTTAAACATAAACTAAACGTGTGAATAAATCATTAAAACTACTTAAACATAAGCTAAACCTGTGAATAAATCATTAAAACTACTTAAACATAAGCTAAACCTGTGAATAAATCATTAAAACTACTTAAACATAAGCTAAACCTGTGAATAAATCATTAAAACTACTTAAACATAAGCTAAACCTGTGAATAAATCATTAAAACTAAACTTAAACATAAAGCTAAACGTGTGAATAAATCATTAAAACTACTTAAACATAAGCTAAACGTGTGAATAAATCATTAAAACTACTTAAACATAAGCTAAACCTGTGAATAAATCATTAAAACTACTTAAACATAAGCTAAACGTGTGAATAAATCATTAAAACTACTTAAACATAAGCTAAACGTGTGAATAAATCATTAAAACTACTTAAACATAAGCTAAACGTGTGAATAAATCATTAAAACTACTTAAACATAAGCTAAACGTGTGAATAAATCATTAAAACTACTTAAACATAAGCTAAACGTGTGAATAAATCATTAAAACTACTTAAACATAAGCTAAACCTGTGAATAAATCATTAAAACTACTTAAACATAAGCTAAACCTGTGAATAAATCATTAAAACTACTTAAACATAAGCTAAACGTGTGAATAAATCATTAAAACTACTTAAACATAAGCTAAACGTGTGAATAAATCATTAAAACTTCTTAATCATAAGCTAAACGTGTGAATAAATCATTAAAACTACTTAAACATAAACTAAACGTGTGAATAAATCATTAAAACTACTTAAACATAAGCTAAACATTTGAATAAATCATTAAAACAACTTAAACACAAGCTAAACGTGTAAAAAAGTCATTAAAAATACTTAAACACAACCTAAACGTGTGAATAAGTCATTAAAACTACTTAAACATCAACTAAACGTGTGAATAAATCATTAAAACTTCTTAAACATAAGCTATTCCAGTGAATAATTCATTAAAACTTCTTAAACATAAGCTAAACTTGTGAATAAATAATTAAAACTATTTAAACCTACGCTAAACCTGTGAATAAATCATTAAAACTTCTTAAACATAAGATAAACGTTTGAATAAATAATTAAAATTACTTAAACATAGGCTAATCGTTTGAATAAATCATTAGAACAACTTAAACACAAGCTAAACGTGTGAAAAAATCATTAAAATTACTTAAACATAAACTAAACTTGTGAATAAATCATTAAAACTACTTAAACATAAGCTAAACCTGTGAATAAATCATTAAAACTACTTAAACATAGTTAAACCTGTGAATAAATCATTAAAACTACTTAAACATAAGCTAAACCTGTGAATAAATCATTAAAACTACTTAAACATAAGCTAAACCTGTGAATAAATCATTAAAACTACTTAAACATAAGCTAAACCTGTGAATAAATCATTAAAACTACTTAAACATAGGCTCAACCTGTGAATAAATCATTAAAACTTCTTAAACATAAGCTAAACCTGTGAATAAATCATTAAAACTGCTTAAACATAAGCTAAACGTGTGAATAAATCATTAAAACTGCTTAAACATAAGCTAAACGTGTGAATAAATCATTAAAACTACTTAAACATAAGCTAAACATGTGAATAAATCATTAAAACTACTTAAACATAAGCTAAACCTGTGAATAAATCATTAAAACTACTTAAACATAAGCTAAACGTGTGAATAAATCATTAAAACTACTTAAACATAAGCTAAACCATTGTGAATAAATCATTAAAACTACTTAAACATAAGCTAAACGTGTGAATAAATCATTAAAACTACTTAAACATAAGCTAAACGTTTGAATAAATCATTAAAACTACTTAAACATAAGCTAAACCTGTGAATAAATCATTAAAACTACTTAAACATAAGCTAAACTTGTGAATAAATCATTAAAACTACTTAAACATAGTCTAAACCTGTGAATAAATCATTAAAACTACTTAAACATAGGCTAAACCTGTGAATAAATCATTAAAACTACTTAAACATAGGCTAAACCTGTGAATAAATCATTAAAACTACTTAAACATAAGCTAAACCTGTAAATAAATCATTAAAATACTTAAACATAAGCTAAACCTGTGAATAAATCATTAAAACTATTTAAACATAAGCTAATATGTGTGAATAAATCATTAAAACTACTTAAACATAAGCTAAACGTGTGAATAAATCATTAAAACTACTTAAACATATAGCTAAACCTGTGAATAAATCATTAAAACTACTTAAACATAGGCTAAACCTGTGAATAAATCATTAAAACTACTTAAACATAAGCTAAACCTGTGAATAAATCATTAAAACTACTTAAACATAAGCTAAACCTGTGAATAAATCATTAAAACTACTTAAACATAACTAAACGTGTGAATAAATCATTAAAACTACTTAAACATAAGCTAAACGTGTGAATAAATCATTAAAACTACTTAAACATAAGCTAAACGTGTGAATAAATCATTAAAACTACTTAAACATAAGCTAAACATTGTGAATAAATCATTAAAACTACTTAAACATAAGCTAAACGTGTGAATAAATCATTAAAACTACTTAAACATAAGCTAAACGTGTGAATAAATCATTAAAACTACTTAAACATAAGCTAAACGTGTGAATAAATCATTAAAACTACTTAAACATAAGCTAAACCTGTGAATAAATCATTAAAACTACTTAAACATAAGCTAAACTTGTGAATAAATCATTAAAACTACTTAAACATAAGCTAAACCTGTGAATAAATCATTAAAACTACTTAAACATAAGCTAAACCTGTGAATAAATCATTAAAACTACTTAAACATAAGCTAAACATGTGAATAAATCATTAAAACTACTTAAACATAAGCTAAACGTGTGAAAAAATCATTAAAACTACTTAAACATAAGCTAAACGTGTGAATAAATCATTAAAACTACTTAAACATAAGCTAAACGTGTGAATAAATCATTAAAACTACTTAAACATAAGCTAAACCAGTGAATAAATCATTAAAACTACTTAAACATAAGCTAAACTTGTGAATAAATCATTAAAACTACTTAAACATAAGCTAAACCTGTGAATAAATCATTTACTTAAACATAAGCTAAACGTGTGAATAAATCATTAAATACTTAAAAACTTAAACCTTTGAATAAATCATTAAAAAAAACTTAAACATAAGCTAAACCTGTGAATAAATCATTAAAACTACTTAAACATAAGCTAAACTTGTGAATAAATCATTAAAACAACTTAAACATAGTCTAAACCTGTGGTAAATCATTAAAACTAGTTAAATATAGGATTAACCTGTGAATAAATCATTAAAACTACTTAAACATAGGCTAAACCTGCCAATAAATTATTAAAACTACTTAAACATAAGCGAACCTGTAAATAAATTATTTAAAATACTTAAACATAAGCTAAACCTGTAAATAAATCATTAACATTATTTAAAAGTGAGCTATATGTGTGAATAAATCATTAAAACCACTTAAATACAAGCTAAACGTGTGAATAAATCATTAAAACTACTTAAACATACGCTAAACCAGTAAATAAATCATTAAAACTACTTAAACATAGGCTAAACCTGTGAATAAATCATTAAAACTACTTAAACATAAGTAAACCGATCAATAAATCATTAAAACTTTTAAACATAAGCTAAACCTGTGAATAAATCATTAAAACTTCTTAAACATAAGATAAACGTTTGAATAAATTATTAAAACTTAAACATAAGCTAAACGTCTGAATAAATCATTAAAACTAAACTTAAACATTAAACTTCTTAAACATAAGCTAAACATTTGAATAAATCATTAAAACAACTTAAACATAAGCTAAACGTGTGAAAAAAATAAATCATTAAAACTACTTAAACATAACCTAAACGTGTGAATAAATCATTAAAACTACTTAAACATCAACTAAACGTGTGAATAAATCATTAAAACTACTTAAACATAAGCTAAACCAGTGAATAAATCATTAAAACTTCTTAAACATAAGCTAAACTTGTGAATAAATCATTAAAACTACTTAAACATAACTAAACCTGTGAATAAATCATTAAAACTACTTAAACATAAGCTAAACCTGTGAATAAATCATTAAAACTACTTAAACATAAGCTAAACATGTGAATAAATCATTAAAACTGTGAAGCTAAATGTGAATAAATCATTAAAACTACTTAAACATAAGCTAAACGTGTGAATAAATCATTAAAACTACTTAAACATAAGCTAAACCTGTGAATAAATCATTAAAACTACTTAAACATAAGCTAAACGTGTGAATAAATCATTAAAACTACTTAAACATAAGCTAAACGTGTGAATAAATCATTAAAACTTAAACTTAAACATAAGCTAAACCTGTGAATAAATCATTAAAACTACTTAAACATAAGCTAAACGTGTGAATAAATCATTAAAACTACTTAAACATAAGCTAAACCTGTGAATAAATCATTAAAACTACTTAAACATAAGCTAAACCTGTGAATAAATCATTAAAACTACTTAAACATAAGCTAAACCTGTGAATAAATCATTAAAACTACTTAAACATAAGCTAAACCTGTGAATAAATCATTAAAACTACTTAAACATGCTAAACCTGTGAATAAATCATTAAAACTACTTAAACATAAGCTAAACCTGTGAATAAATCATTAAAACTACTTAAACATAAGCTAAACGTGTGAATAAATCATTAAAACTACTTAAACATAAGCTAAACGTGTGAATAAATCATTAAAACTACTTAAACATAAGCTAAACCTGTGAATAAATCATTAAAACTACTTAAACATAAGCTAAACATTTGAATAAATCATTAAAACAACTTAAACATAAGCTAAACGTGTAAATAAATCATTAAAACTACTTAAACATAACCTAAACGTGTGAATAAATCATTAAAACTACTTAAACATCAACTAAACGTGTGAATAAATCATTAAAACTTCTTAAACATAAGCTAAACCAGTGAATAAATTCATTAAAACTACTTAAACATAAGCTAAACTTGTGAATAAATCATTAAAACTATTTAAACATAAGCTAAACCTGTGAATAAATCATTAAAACTTCTTAAACATAAGCTAAACCTGTGAATAAATCATTAAAACTACTTAAACATAAGCTAAACGTTTGAATAAATCATTAAAACTACTTAAACATAAGCTAAACGTGTGAATAAATCATTAAAACTACTTAAACATAAGCTAAACGTGTGAAAAATCATTAAAACTACTTAAACATAAACTAAACTTGTGAATAAATCATTAAAACTACTTAAACATAGCTAAACCTGTGAATAAATCATTAAAACTACTTAAACATAGCTAAACCTGTGAATAAATCATTAAAACTACTTAAACATAGGCTAAACCTGTGAATAAATCATTAAAACTACTTAAACATAAGCTAAACCTGTGAATAAATCATTAAAACTACTTAAACATAAGCTAAACCTGTGAATAAATCATTAAAACTACTTAAACATAAGCTAAACCTGTGAATAAATCATTAAAACTACTTAAACATAAGCTAAACCTGTGAATAAATCATTAAAACTACTTAAACATAAGCTAAACGTGTGAATAAATCATTAAAACTACTTAAACATAAGCTAAACGTGTGAATAAATCATTAAAACTACTTAAACATAAGCTAAACATGTGAATAAATCATTAAAACTACTTAAACATAAGCTAAACCTGTGAATAAATCATTAAAACTACTTAAACATAAGCTAAACGTGTGAATAAATCATTAAAACTACTTAAACATAAGCTAAACGTGTGAATAAATCATTAAAACTACTTAAACATAAGCTAAACGTGTGAATAAATCATTAAAACTACTTAAACATAAGCTAAACATTGTGAATAAATCATTAAAACTACTTAAACATAAGCTAAACGTGTGAATAAATCATTAAAACTACTTAAACATAAGCTAAACGTGTGAATAAATCATTAAAATAAATCATTAAAACTACTTAAACATAAGCTAAACGTGTGAATAAATCATTAAAACTACTTAAACATAAGCTAAACGTGTGAATAAATCATTAAAACTACTTAAACATAAGCTAAAACCTGTGAATAAATCATGTGAATAAATCATTAAAACTACTTAAACATAAGCTAAACCTGTGAATAAATCATTAAAACTACTTAAACATAAGCTAAACCTGTGAATAAATCATTAAAACTACTTAAACATAAGCTAAACCTGTGAATAAATCATTAAAACTACTTAAACATAAGCTAAACCTGTGAATAAATCATTAAAACTACTTAAACATAAGCTAAACCTGTGAATAAATCATTAAAACTACTTAAACATAAGCTAAACGTGTGAATAAATCATTAAAACTTCTTAAACATAAGCTAAACGTGTGAATAAATCATTAAATCTTCTTAAACATAAGCTAAACCTGTAAATAAATCATTCAAACTACTTAAACATAGTCTGAATCTGTGAATAAATCATTAAAACTACTTAAACATAAGCTAAACCTGTGAATAAATCATTAAAACTACTTAAACATAAGCTAAACCTGTGAATAAATCATTAAAACTACTTAAACATAAGCTAAACGTGTGAATAAATCATTAAAACTACTTAAACATAAGCTAAACGTGTGAATAAATCATTAAAACTACTTAAACATAAGCTAAACGTGTGAATAAATCATTAAAACTACTTAAACATAAGCTAAACGTGTGAATAAATCATTAAAACTACTTAAACATAAGCTAAACGTGTAAAATAAATCATTAAAACTACTTAAACATAAGCTAAACGTGTGAATAAATCATTAAAACTACTTAAACATAAGCTAAACGTGTGAATAAATCATTAAAACTACTTAAACATAAGCTAAACCTGTGAATAAATCATTAAAACTACTTAAACATAAGCTAAACGTGTGAATAAATCATTAAAACTACTTAAACATAAGCTAAACCTGTGAATAAATCATTAAAACTACTTAAACATAAGCTAAACATTTGAATAAATCATTAAAACAACTTAAACACAAGCTAAACGTGTAAAAAGTCATTAAAACAACTTAAACACAAGCTAAACGTGTGAATAAATCATTAAAACTACTTAAACATAAGCTAAACGTGTGAATAAATCATTAAAACTACTTAAACATAAGCTAAACCAGTGAATAATCATTAAAACTACTTAAACATAAGCTAAACTTGTGAATAAATCATTAAAACTACTTAAACATACGCTAAACCTGTGTGAATAAATCATTAAAACTACTTAAACATAAACTAAACGTTTGAATAAATCATTAAAACAACTTAAACATAAGCTAAACGTTTGTGAATAAATCATTAAAACTACTTAAACATAAGCTAAACCTGTGGATAAATCATTAAAACTACTTAAACATAAGCTAAACTTGTGAATAAATCATTAAAACAACTTAAACATAGTCTAAACCTGTGGTAAATCATTAAAACTAGTTAAATATAGGCTTAACCTGTGAATAAATCATTAAAAGTACTTAGACATAGGCTAAACCTGCCAATAAATTATTAAAACTACTTAAACATAAGCGAACCTGTAAATAGATTATTTAAAATACTTAAACGTAAGCTACACCTGTAAATAAATCATTAACATTATTTAAAAGTGAGCTATATGTGTGAATAAATCATTAAAACCACTTAAATACAAGCTAAACGTGTGAATAAAGTCATTAAAACTACTTAAACATACGCTAAACCAGTAAATAAATCACTAAAACTACTGAAACATAGGCTAAACCTGTCAATAAATCATTGAAACTACTTAAACATAAGTAAACCGATCAATAAACCATTAAAACTTTTAAACATAAGCTAAACCTGCGAATAAATCATTAAAACTTCTTAAACATAAGATAAACGTTTGAATAAATTATTAAATAACTTAAACATAAGCTAAACGTCTATATAAATCATTAAAACTTCTTAAACATAAGATAAACGTTTGAATAAATTATTAAATAACTTAAACATAAGCTAAACGTCTATATAAATCATTAAAACTTCTTAAACATAAGCTAAACATTTCAATCAATCATTAAAACAACTTAAACACAAGCTAAACGTGTAAAAAAGTCATTAAAATTACTTAAACACAACCTCTACGTGTGAATAAGTCATTAAAACTACTTAAACATCAACTAAACGTGTGAATAAATCATTAAAACTTCTTAAACATAAGCTATTCCAGTGAATAATTCATTAAAACTTCATAAACATAAGCTAAACTTGTGAATAAATAATTAAAACTATTTAAACCTACACTAAACCTGTGAATAAATCATTAAAACTTCTTAAACATAAGCTTAACCTGTGTATAAGTCATTAAAACTACTTAAACATAAGCTAAACATTTGAATAAATCATTAAAACAACTTAAACACAAGCTAAACGTGTAAAAAGTCATTAAAATTACTTAAACACAACCTCAACGTGTGAATAAATCATTAAAACTTCTTAAACATAAGCTAAACGTGTGAATAAATCATTAAAACTTCTTAAACATAAGCTAAACCTGTGAATAAATCATTCAAACTACTTAAACATAAGCTAAACCTGTGAATAAATCATTAAAACTACTTAAACATAACGTTTGCTAAACATTGTGAATAAATCATTAAAACTACTTAAACATAAACTAAAACTAAACTGAATAAATCATTAAAACTACTTAAACATAGTTAAACCTGTGAATAAATCATTAAACTACTTAAACATAGTTAAACCTGTGAATAAATCATTCAAACTACTTAAACATAGGCTCAACCTGTGAATAAATCATTAAAACTTCTTAAACATAAGCTAAACCTGTGAATAAATCATTAAAACTACTTAAACATAAGCTAAACCTTTGAATAAATCATTAAAACTACTTAAACATAAGCTAAACCTGTGAATAAATCATTAAAACTAAACTTAAACATAAAAGCTAAAGCTAAACGTGTGAATAAATCATTAAAACTACTTAAACATAAGCTAAACGTGTGAATAAATCATTAAAACTACTTAAACATAAGCTAAACCTGTGAATAAATCATTAAAACTACTTAAACATAAGCTAAACATTTGAATAAATCATTAAAACAACTTAAACATAAGCTAAACGTGTGAAAAATCATTAAAACTACTTAAACATAACCTAAACGTGTGAATAAATCATTAAAACTACTTAAACATAAACTAAACGTGTGAATAAATCATTAAAACTTCTTAAACATAAGCTAAACCAGTGAATAAATCATTAAAACTACTTAAACATAAGCTAAACTTGTGAATAAATAATTAAAACTACTTTTAAACGTGTGAATAAATCATTACGCTAAACCTGTGAATAAATCATTAAAACTACTTAAACATAAGCTAAACCTTTGAATAAATCATTAAAACTAAACTTAAACATAAGCTAAACCGTGAATAAATCATTAAGAACTTAAACATAAGCTAAACGTGTGAATAAATCATTAAAACTACTTAAACATAAGCTAAACGTGTGAATAAATCATTAAAACAACTTAAACATAGTCTAAACCTGTGAATAAATCATTAAAACTACTTAAACATAGGCTTAACCTGTGAATAAATCATTAAAACTACTTAAACATAGGCTAAACCTGTGAATAAATCATTAAAACTACTTAAACATAAGCTAAACCTGTAAATAGATTATTTAAAATACTTAAACATAAGCTAAACCTGTAAATAAATCATTAAAATTACTTAAACATAAGCTAAATGTGTGAATAAATCATTAAAACTACTTAAACATAAGTGTGAATAAATCATTAAAACTACTTAAACATAAGCTAAACGTGTGAATAAATCATTAAAACTACTTAAACATAAGCTAAACCTGTGAATAAATCATTAAAACTACTTAAACATAAGCTAAACCTGTGAATAAATCATTAAAACTACTTAAACATAAGCTAAACCTGTGAATAAATCATTAAAACTACTTAAACATAAAACTACTTAAACAAACTGTGAATAAATCATTAAAACTACTTAAACATAAGCTAAACGTTTGAATAAATCATTAAAATAACTTAAACATAAGCTGAATAAATCATTAAAACTACTTAAACATAAGCTAAACATTTGAATAAATCATTAAAACAACTTAAACATAAGCTAAACGTGTGAAAAAATCATTAAAACTACTTAAACATAAGCTAAACGTGTGAATAAATCATTAAAACTACTTAAACATAAACTAAACGTGTGAATAAATCATTAAAACTACTTAAACATAAGCTAAACCAGTGAATAAATCATTAAAACTTCTTAAACATAAGCTAAACTTGTGAATAAATCATTAAAACTATTTAAACATACACTAAACCTGTGAATAAATCATTAAAACTGCTTAAACATAAGCTAAACGTGTGAATAAATCATTAAAACTTCTTAAACATAAGCTAAACATTTGAATAAATCATTAAAACTAGTTAAACATAAGCTAAACGTGTAAAAAGTCATTAAAACTACTTAAACATAACCTAAACGTGTGAATAAATCATTAAAACTACTTAAACATAACTAAACGTGTGAATAAATCATTAAAACTACTTAAACATAAGCTAAACCAGTGAATAAATCATTAAAACTACTTAAACATAAGCTAAACTTGTGAATAAATCATTAAAACTACTTAAACATAAGCTAAACCTGTGAATAAATCATTAAAACTACTTAAACATAAGCTAAACTTGTGAATAAATCATTAAAACTACTTAAACATAAGCTAAACCTGTGAATAAATCATTAAAACTACTTAAACATAAGCTAAACCTGTGAATAAATCATTAAAACTACTTAAACATAGGCTGAACCTGTGAATAAATCATTAAAACTTCTTAAACATAGGCTAAACCTGTGAATAAATCATTAAAACTACTTAAACATAAGTAAACCTTTGAATAAACCATTAAAACTACTTAAACATAAGCTAAACCTGTGAAAAAATCATTAAAACTTCTTAAACATAAGCTAAACCTGTGAATAAATCATTAAAACTGCTTAAACATAAGCTAAACGTGTGAATAAATCATTAAAACTACTTAAACATAAGCTAAACGTGTGAATAAATCATTAAAACTACTTAAACATAAGCTAAACATTTGAATAAATCATTAAAACTACTTAAACATAAGCTAAACCTTTGAATAAATCATTAAAACTACTTAAACATAAGGTAAACGTGTGAATAAATCATTACTTAAACATAGCTAAACGTGTTAAACTTAAACATAAGCTAAACCTGTGAATAAATCATTAAAACTACTTAAACATAACTACTAAACATGTGAATAAATCATTAAAACTACATAAACATAAGCTAAACCTGTGAATAAATCATTAAAACTACTTAAACATAAAATTAACGTTTGAATAAATTATTAAAACAACTTAAACATAAACTAAACCTTTGAATAAATCATTAAAACAACTTAAACATAAACTAAACGTTTGAATAAATCATTAAAAAACTTCTTTAAAACTTCTTAAACATAAGCTAAACCTGTGGATAAATCATTAAAACTACTTAAACATAAGCTAAACTTGTGAATAAATCATTAAAACAACTTAAACATAGTCTAAACCTGTGGTAAATCATTAAAACTAGTTAAATATAGGCTTAACCTGTGAATAAATCATTAAAAGTACTTAGACATAGGCTAAACCTGCCAATAAATTATTAAAACTACTTAAACATAAGCGAAACTGTAAATAGATTATTTAAAATACTTAAACATAAGCTACACCTGTAAATAAATCATTAACATTATTTAAAAGTGAGCTATATGTGTGAATAAATCATTAAAACCACTTAAATACAAGCTAAACGTGTAAAAAAATCATTAAAATTACTTAAACACAACCTCTACGTGTGAATAAATCATTAAAACTTCTTAAACATAGGCTAAACATAAATCATTAAACATAAGTGAATAAATCATTAAAACTTCATAAACATAAGCTAAACTTGTGAATAAATAATTAAAACTATTTAAACCTACACTAAACCTGTGAATAAATCATTAAAACTTCTTAAACATAAGCTTAACCTGTGTATAAGTCATTAAAACTACTTAAACATAACCTAAACATTTCAATGAATCATTAAAAAAATTAAACACAAGCTAAACGTGTAAAAAGTCATTAAAATTACTTAAACACAACCTCAACGTGTGAATAAGTCATTAAAACTACTTAAACATCAACTAAACGTGTGAATAAATCATTAAAACTTCTTAAACATAAGCTACTCCAGTGAATAATTCATTAAAACTTCTTAAACATAAGCTAAACTTGTGAATAAATAATTAAAACTATTTAAACCTACGCTAAACCTGTGAATAAATCATTAAAACTTCTTAAACATAAGATAAACGTTTGAATAAATAATTAAAATTACTTAAACATAGGCTATTCGTTTGAATAAATCATTAGAAGAACTTAAACACAACCTTAACATGTGAAAAAGTCATTAAAATTTCTTAAACATAAACTAAACTTACGAATAAACCTCTAAAACTACCAAAACATAGTTAAACATGTGAATAAATCATTCAAACTACCAAAACATAGTTAAACCTGTGAATAAATCATTCAAACTACTTAAACATAGGCTAAACCTGTGAATAAATCATTAAAACTTCTTAAACATAAGCTAAACCTGTGAATAAATCATTAAAACTACTTAAACATAAGCTAAACATTTGAATAAATCATTAAAACTAGTTAAACATAAGTAAACCTTTGAATAAACAATTAAAACAACTTAAACATAAGCTAAGCGTGTGAATAAATCATTAAAACTTCTTAAACATAAGCTAAGCATGTGAATAAGTCATTAAATCTGCTTAAACATAAGCTAAACGTGTGAATAAATCATTAAAACTACTTAAACATAACCTAAACATTTCAATAAATCATTAAAACAACTTAAACACAAGCTAAACGTGTAAAAAGTCATTAAAACTACTTAAACATAAGCTAAACGTGTGAATAAATCATTAAAACTACTTAAACATAGGCTAAACCAGTAAATAAATCATTAAAACAACTTAAACATAAGCTAAACGTGTGAAAAAGTCATTAAAACTACTTAAACATAAGCTAAACGTGTGAATAAATCATTAAAACTACTTAAACATAGGCTAAACCAGTAAATAAATCATTAAAACTACTTAAACATAGGCTAAACCTGTGAATAAATCATTAAAACTACTTAAACATAAGCTAAACCTGTGAATAAATCATTAAAACTACTTAAACATAAGCTAAACGTGTGAATAAATCATTAAAACTACTTAAACACAACCTTAACGTGTAAATAAGTCATTAAAACTTCTTAAACATATGCTACACCTGTGAATAAATCATTAAAACAACTTAAACATAGTTAAACCTGTGAATATATCATTAAAACTACTTAAACATAGGCTAAACATGTGAATGAATCATTAAAACTACTTAAACGTAAGCTAAACCTGTGAATAAATGATTAAAACTTCTTAAACGTAAGCTAAACCAGTGAATAATTCATTAAAACTACTTAAACATAAGATAAACGTTTGAATAAATCATTAAAACTACTTAAACATAAGATAAACGTTTATATAAATCATTAAAACTTCTTACTTAAACAAAAGCTAAACCTGTGAATAAGTCATTAAAACTACTTAAACATAAGTAAACCTGTGAATAAACAATTAAAACTACTTAAACATAAGCTAAACCTGTGAAAAATCATTAAAACATTTAAACATAAGCTAAACGTGTGAATAAATCATTAAAACTGCTTAAACATAAGCTAAACGTGTGAATAAATCATTAAAACTACTTAAACATAGACTAAACCAGTGAATAAATCATTAAAACTACTTAAACATAAGCTAAACCTGTGAATAAATCATTAAAACTACTTAAACATAAGCTAAACTTGTGAATAAATCATTAAAACAACTTAAACATAGTCTAAACCTGTGGTAAATCATTAAAACTAGTTAAATATAGGATTAACCTGGGAATAAATCATTAAAATTACTTAGACATAGGCTAAACTCCCAATAAATTATTAAAACTACTTAAACATAAGCTAAACCTGTAAATAGATTATTTAAAATACTTAAACATAAGCTAAACCTGTAAATAAATCATTAAAATTATTAAAAATGAGCTATATGTGTGAATAAATCATTAAAACTACTTAAACATAAGCTAAACGTGTGAATAAATCATTAAAACTACTTAAAATAAGCTAAACGTGTGAATAAATCATTTAAAATACTTAAACATAAGCTAAACCTGTGAATAAATCATTAAAACTACTTAAACATAAGCTAAACCTGTGAATAAATCATTAAAACTACTTAAACATAGGCTAAACTAGTAAATAAATCATTAAAACTACTTAAACATAGGCTAAACCTGTGAATAAATCATTAAAACTACTTAAACATAAGTAAACCTGTGAATAAATCATTAAAACTACTTAAACATAAGCTAAACCTGTGAATAAATCATTAAAACTACTTTTAAACATAAGCTAAACCTGTGAAAAAATCATTCAATCTTCTTAAACATAAGATAAACGTTTGAATAAATTATTAAATAACCTTAAACATAAGCTAAACGTTTAATAAATCATTAAAACTTCTTAAACATAAGCTAAACCTGTGAATAAATCATTAAAACTACTTAAACATAAGCTAAACATTTCAATAAATCATTAAAACAACTTAAACACAAGCTAAACGTGTAAAAAAGTCATTAAAACTACTTAAACATCAACTAAACGTGTGAATAAATCATTAAAACTTCTTAAACATAAGCTATTCCAGTGAATAATTCATTAAAACTTCTTAAACATAAGCTAAACTTGTGAATAAATAATTAAAACTATTTAAACCTACGCTAAACCTGTGAATAAATCATTAAAACTTCTTAAACATAAGATAAACGTTTGAATAAATAATTAAAATTACTTAAACATAGGCTAATCGTTTGAATAAATCATTACAACAACTTAAACACAAGCTAAACGTGTGATAATGTCATTAAAACTACTTAATCACAACCTTAACGTGTGAAAAAGTCATCAAAATTACTTAAACATAAACTAAACATGTGAATAAATCATTAAAACTACTTAAACATAGTTAAACCTGTGAATAAATCATTCAAACTACCAAAACATAGTTAAACCTGTGAATAAATCATTAAAACTACTTAAACATAAGCTAAACCTGTGAATAAATCATTAAAACTACTTAAACATAAGCTAAACCTGTGAATAAATCATTAAAACTACTTAAACATAAGCTAAACCTGTGAATAAATCATTAAAACTTCTTAAACATAAGCTAAACCTGTGAATAAGTCATTAAATCTGCTTAAACATAAGCTAAACGTGTGAATAAATCATTAAAACATCTTAAGCATAAGCTAAACGTGTGAATAAATCATTAAAACTACTTAAACATAAGCTAAACATTTGAATAAATCATTAAAACTACTTAAACATAAGTAAACCTTTGAATAAACAATTAAAACAACTTAAACATAAGCTAAACGTGTGAATAAATCATTAAAACTTCTTAAACATAAGCTAAGCATGTGAATAAGTCATTAAATCTGCTTAAACATAAGCTAAACGTGTGAATAAATCATTAAAACTACTTAAACATAAGCTAAACATGTGAATAAATCATTAAAACTACTTAAACATAAGCTAAACGTGCTAAAATGAATAAATCATTAAAAACTTAAACATAAGCTAAACCTGTGAATAAATCATTAAAACTACTTAAACATAAGCTAAACCTGTGAATAAATCATTAAAAACTTAAACATAAGCTAAACGTGTGAATAAATCATTAAAACTACTTAAACATAAGCTAAACCTGTGAATAAATCATTAAAACTACTTAAACATAAGCTAAACCTGTGAATAAATCATTAAAACTACTTAAACATAAGCTAAACCAGTGAATAAATCATTAAAACTACTTAAACATAAGCTAAACTTGTGAATAAATCATTAAAACTATTTAAACATAAGCTAAACCTGTGAATAAATCATTAAAACTACTTAAACATAAATTACTTAAACCTGTGAATAAATCATTAAAACTACTTAAACATAAGCTAAACCTGTGAATAAATCATTAAAATCATTAAAACTTAAACATAAGCTAAACCTGTGAATAAATCATTAAAACTACTTAAACATAAGCTAAACCTGTGAATAAATCATTAAAACTACTTAAACATAAGCTAAACCTGTGAATAAATCATTAAAACTACTTAAACATAAGCTAAACCTGTGAATAAATCATTAAAACTACTTAAACATAAGCTAAACCTGTGAATAAATCATTAAAACTACTTAAACATAAGCTAAACGTGTGAATAAATCATTAAAACTACTTAAACATAAGCTAAACGTGTGAATAAATCATTAAAACTACTTAAACATAAGCTAAACGTGTGAATAAATCATTAAAACTACTTAAACATAAGCTAAACATGTGAATAAATCATTAAAACTACTTAAACATAGGCTAAACCAGTAAATAAATCATTAAAACAACTTAAACATAAGCTAAACGTGTGAATAAATCATTAAAACTACTTAAACATAAGCTAAACATGTGAATAAATCATTAAAACTACTTAAACATAAACTAAACGTTTGAATAAATCATTAAAACAACTTAAACATAAACTAAACGTTTGAATAAATCATTAAAAACTTCTTTAAAACTTCTTAAACATAAGCTAAACCTGTGGATAAATCATTAAAACTACTTAAACATAAGCTAAACTTGTGAATAAATCATTAAAACAACTTAAACATAGTCTAAACCTGTGGTAAATCATTAAAACTAGTTAAATATAGGCTTAACCTGTGAATAAATCATTAAAAGTACTTAGACATAGGCTAAACCTGCCAATAAATTATTAAAACTACTTAAACATAAGCGAACCTGTAAATAGATTATTTAAAATACTTAAACGTAAGCTACACCTGTAAATAAATCATTAACATTATTTAAAAGTGAGCTATATGTGTGAATAAATCATTAAAACCACTTAAATACAAGCTAAACGTGTGAATAAGTCATTAAAACTACTTAAACATACGCTAAACCAGTAAATAAATCACTAAAACTACTGAAACATAGGCTAAACCTGTCAATAAATCATTGAAACTACTTAAACATAAGTAAACCGATCAATAAACCATTAAAACTTTTAAACATAAGCTAAACCTGCGAATAAATCATTAAAACTTCTTAAACATAAGATAAACGTTTGAATAAATTATTAAATAACTTAAACATAACCTAAACATTTCAATCAATCATTAAAAACTTAAACATAAGCTAAACGTCTGAATAAATCATTAAAACTACTTAAACATAAGCTAAACATTTGAATAAATCATTAAAACAACTTAAACACAGCTAAAGCTAAACATTAAAAAAAAATCATTAAAACTTAAACTAAGCTAAACATCATTAAAACTACTTAAACATAAGCTAAACCTGTGAATAAATCATTAAAACTACTTAAACATCAACTAAACGTGTGAATAAATCATTAAAACTTCTTAAACATAAGCTATTCCAGTGAATAATTCATTAAAACTTCTTAAACATAAGCTAAACTTGTGAATAAATCATTAAAACTATTTAAACATACACTAAACCTGTGAATAAATCATTAAAACTTCTTAAACATAAGCTTAACCTGTGTATAAGTCATTAAAACTACTTAAACATAACCTAAACATTTCAATGAATCATTAAAACAACTTAAACACAAGCTAAACGTGTAAAAAAATCATTAAAATTACTTAAACACAACCTCAACGTGTGAATAAGTCATTAAAACTACTTAAACATCAACTAAACGTGTGAATAAATCATTAAAAGTTCTTAAACATAAGCTACACCAGTGAATAATTCATTAAAACTTCTTAAACATAAGCTAAACTTGTGAATAAATAATTAAAACTATTTAAACCTACGCTAAACCTGTGAATAAATCATTAAAACTAGTTAAACATAAGTAAACCTTTGAATAAACAATTAAAACAACATAAACATAAGCTAAGCGTGTGAATAAATCATTAGAACTTCTTAAACATAAGCTAAGCATGTGAATAAGTCATTAAAACAACTTAAACATAGTCTAAACCTGTGGTAAATCATTAAAACTAGTTAAATATAGGATTAACCTGTAAATAAATCATTAAAAGTACTTAGACATAGGCTAAACCTGCCAATAAATTATTAAAACTACTTAAACATAAGCGAACCTGTAAATAGATTATTTAAAATACTTAAACGTAAGCTACACCTGTAAATAAATCATTAACATTATTTAAAAGTGAGCTATATGTGTGAATAAATCATTAAAACCACTTAAATACAAGCTAAACGTGTGAATAAGTCATTAAAACTACTTAAACATACGCTAAACCAGTAAATAAATCACTAAAACTACTGAAACATAGGCTAAACCTGTCAATAAATCATTGAAACTACTTAAACATAAGTAAACCGATCAATAAACCATTAAAACTTTTAAACATAAGCTAAACCTGCGAATAAATCATTAAAACTTCTTAAACATAAGATAAACGTTTGAATAAATTATTAAATAACTTAAACATAAGCTAAACGTCTATATAAATCATTAAAACTTCTTAAACATAAGCTAAACATTTCAATCAATCATTAAAACAACTTAAACACAAGCTAAACGTGTAAAAAAATCATTAAAATTACTTAAACACAACCTCTACGTGTGAATAAGTCATTAAAACTACTTAAACATCAACTAAACGTGTGAATAAATCATTAAAACTTCTTAAACATAACTTCTTAAACATATTCCAGTGAATAATTCATTAAAACTTCATAAACATAAGCTAAACTTGTGAATAAATAATTAAAACTATTTAAACCTACACTAAACCTGTGAATAAATCATTAAAACTTCTTAAACATAAGCTAAACCTGTGAATAAGTCATTAAAACTACTTAAACATAAGCTAAACGTGTGAATAAATCATTAAAACTACTTAAACATAAGCTAAACGTGTGAATAAATCATTAAAACTACTTAAACATAAGCTAAACATTTGAATAAATCATTAAAACTACTTAAACATAAGTAAACCTTTGAATAAACAATTAAAACAACTTAAACATAAGCTAAACGTGTGAATAAATCATTAAAACTTCTTAAACATAAGCTAAGCATGTGAATAAGTCATTAAATCTGCTTAAACATAAGCTAAACGTGTGAATAAATCATTAAAACTACTTAAACATAACCTAAACATGTGAATAAATCATTAAAACTACTTAAACATAAGCTAAACCTGTGAATAAATCATTAAAACTACTTAAACATAGGCTCAACCTGTGAATAAATCATTAAAACTTCTTAAACATAAGCTAAACCTGTAAAAAAATCATTAAAACTACTTAAACATAAGCTAAACGTTTGAATAAATCATTAAAACTACTTAAACATAAGCTAAACATGTGAATAAGTCATTAAATCTGCTTAAACATAAGCTAAACCTGTGAATAAATCATTAAAACTACTTAAACATAACCTAAACATTTCAATAAATCATTAAAACAACTTAAACATAAGCTAAACGTGTAAAAAGTCATTAAAACTACTTAAACATAACCTAAACGTGTGAATAAATCATTAAAACTACTTAAACATAAACTAAACGTGTGAATAAATCATTAAAACTACTTAAACATAAGCTAAACCAGTGAATAAATCATTAAAACTACTTAAACATAAGCTAAACTTGTGTGAATAAATCATTAAAACTACTTAAACATAAGCTAAACCTGTGAATAAATCATTAAAACTTCTTAAACATAAGCTAAACGTTTGAATAAATCATTAAAACTACTTAAACATAGGCTAAACGTTTGAATAAATCATTAAAACAACTTAAACATAAGCTAAACGTGTGAATAAATCATTAAAACTACTTAAGCTAAACGTGTGAATAAATCATTAAAACTACTTAAACATAAGCTAAACTTGTGAATAAATCATTAAAACTACTTAAACATAAGCTAAACCTGTGAATAAATCATTAAAACTACTTAAACATAAGCTAAACCTGTGAATAAATCATTAAAACTACTTAAACATAAGCTAAACCTGTGAATAAATCATTAAAACTACTTAAACATAAGCTAAACCTGTGAATAAATCATTAAAACTACTTAAACATAAGCTAAACCTGTGAATAAATCATTAAAACTACTTAAACATAAGCTAAACCTGTAAAATTAAATCATTAAAACTACTTAAACATAAGCTAAACCTGTGAATAAATCATTAAAACTACTTAAACATAAGCTAAACGTGTGAATAAATCATTAAAACTACTTAAACATAAGCTAAACGTGTGAATAAATCATTAAAACTACTTAAACATAAGCTAAACATGTGAATAAATCATTAAAACTACTTAAACATAAGCTAAACCTGTGAATAAATCATTAAAACTACTTAAACATAAGCTAAACGTGTGAATAAATCATTAAAACTACTTAAACATAAACTTAACGTGTGAATAAATCATTAAAACAACTTAAACATAAACTAAACGTTTGAATAAATCATTAAAACAACTTAAACATAAACGTTTGAATAAATCATTAAAACAACTTAAACTAAACTAAACGTTTGAATAAATCATTAAAACTTCTTTAAAACTTAAACATAAGCTAAACCTGTGAATAAATCATTAAAACTACTTAAACATAAGCTAAACTTGTGAATAAATCATTAAAACAACTTAAACATAGTCTAAACCTGTGGTAAATCATTAAAACTAGTTAAATATAGGCTTAACCTGTGAATAAACCATTAAAAGTACTTAGACATAGGCTAAACCTGCCAATAAATTATTAAAACTACTTAAACATAAGCGAAACTGTAAATAGATTATTTAAAATACTTAAACGTAAGCTACACCTGTAAATAAATCATTAACATTATTTAAAAGTGAGCTATATGTGTGAATAAATCATTAAAACCACTTAAATACAAGCTAAACGTGTGAATAAGTCATTAAAACTACTTAAACATACGCTAAACCAGTAAATAAATCATTAAAACTACTTAAACATAGGCTAAACCTGTCAATAAATCATTGAAACTACTTAAACATAAGTAAACCGATCAATAAACCATTAAAACTTTTAAACATAAGCTATACCTGTGAATAAATCATTAAAACTTCTTAAACATAAGATAAACGTTTGAATAAATTATTAAATAACTTAAACATAAGCTAAACGTCTATATAAATCATTAAAACTTAAACTTAAACATAAGCTAAACATTTGAATAAATCATTAAAAAACTTAAACACATAAGCTAAACGTGTGAATAAATCATTAAAAACTACATAAGTGAATAAATCATTAAAACTACTTAAACATAAGCTAAACGTGTGAATAAATCATTAAAACTACTTAAACATCAACTAAACGTGTGAATAAATCATTAAAACTACTTAAACATAAGCTAATTCTGTGAAAAAATCATTAAAACTTCTTAAACATAAGCTAATCCTGTGAATAAGTCATTAAATCTGCTTAAACATAACCTAAACGTGTGAATAAATCATTAAAACTTCTTAAACATAAGCTAAACCTGTGAATAAATCATTAAAACTACTTAAACATAACCTAAACATTTGAATAAATCATTAAAACAACTTAAACACAAGCTAAACGTGTGTAAAAATCATTAAAATTACTTAAACACAACCTAAACGTGTGAATAAGTCATTAAAACTACTTAAACATCAACTAAACGTGTGAATAAATCATTAAAAGTTCTTAAACATAAGCTACACCAGTGAATAATTCATTAAAACTTCTTAAACATAAGCTAAACTTGTGAATAAATAATTAAAACTATTTAAACCTACGCTAAACCTGTGAATAAATCATTAAAACTACTTAAACATAAGCTAAACCTTGAATAAATCATTAAAACTACTTAAACATAAGCTAAACGTTTGAATAAATCATTAAAACAACTTAAACATAAGCTAAACGTGTGAATAAATCATTAAAACACTTAAACATAACTAAACATGTGAATAAATCATTAAAACAACTTAAACATAGTCTAAACCTGTGGTAAATCATTAAAACTAGTTAAATATAGGATTAACCTGTGAATAAATCATTAAAACTACTTAAACATAGGCTAAACCTGTGAATAAATCATTAAAACTACTTAAACATAAGCTAACCTGTAAATAAATCATTTAAAATACTTAAACATAAGCTAAACCTGTAAATAAATCATTAACATTATTTAAACATAAGCTAAATGTGTGAATAAATCATTAAAACTACTTAAACACAAGCTAAACGTGTGAATAAATCATTAAAACTACTTAAACATAAGCTAAACCAGTAAATAAATCATTAAAACTACTTAAACATAGCTAAACCTGCTAAACCTGTGAATAAATCATTAAAACTACTTAAACATAAGCTAAACCGATGAATAAATCATTAAAACTACTTAAACATAAGCTAAACCTGTGAATAAATCATTAAAACTACTTAAACATAAGCTAAACGTTTGAATAAATCATTAAAATAACTTAAACATAAGCTAAACGTCTGTGAATAAATCATTAAAACTTCTTAAACATAAGCTAAACATTTGAATAAATCATTAAAACAACTTAAACATAAGCTAAACGTGTAAAAAAAAATCATTAAAATTACTTAAACACAACCTAAACGTGTGAATAAGTCATTAAAACTACTTAAACATCAACTAAACGTGTGAATAAATCATTAAAACTTCTTAAACATAAGATAAACCAGTGAATAATTCATTAAAACTTCTTAAACATAAGCTAAATTTGTAAATAAATAATTAAAACTATTTAAACATACACTAAACCTGTGAATAAATCATTAAAACTTCTTAAACATAAGCTTAACCTGTGTATAAGTCATTAAAACTACTTAAACATAGCCTAAACATTTCAATGAATCATTAAAACAACTTAAACACAAGCTAAACGTGTAAAAAGTCATTAAAATTACTTAAACACAACCTCAACGTGTGAATAAATCATTAAAACTACTTAAACATAAAATAAACGTTTGAATAAATCATTAAAACTTCTTAAACATAAGCTAAACCAGTGAATAAATCATTAAAACTACTTAAACATAAGCTAAACTTGTGAATAAATCATTAAAACTACTTAAACATAAGCTAAACCTGTGAATAAATCATTAAAACTTCTTAAACATAAACTAAAACTTGAATAAATGAATAAACCATTAAAACTACTTAAACATAAGCTAAACCTGTGAATAAATCATTAAAACTACTTAAACATAAGCTAAACCTGTGAATAAATCATTCAAACTACTTAAACATAGGCTAAACCTGTGAATAAATCATTAAAACTTCTTAAACATAGGCTAAACCTGTGAATAAATCATTAAAACTACTTAAACATAAGTAAACCTTTGAATAAACCATTAAAACTACTTAAACATAAGCTAAACCTGTGAAAAAATCATTAAAATTAAAAAACTAAATCATTAAAACATAAGCTAAACCTGTGAATAAATCATTAAAACTACTTAAACATAAGCTAAACGTGTGAATAAATCATTTAAACATAAGCTAAACGTGTGAATAAATCATTAAAACTACTTAAACATAAGCTAAACGTGTGAATAAATCATTAAAACTACTTAAACATAAGCTAAACATTTGAATAAATCATTAAAACAACTTAAACATAAGCTAAACGTGTGAAAAAATCATTAAAACTACTTAAACATAAGCTAAACGTGTGAATAAATCATTAAAACTACTTAAACATAAACTAAACGTGTGAATAAATCATTAAAACTTCTTAAACATAAGCTAAACCTGTGAATAAATCATTAAAAACTTAAACTTAAACATAAGCTAAACTTGTGAATAAATAATTAAAACTATTTAAACCTACGCTAAACCTGTGAATAAATCATTAAAACTAGTTAAACATAAGTTAAACCTTTGAATAAACAATTAAAACAACATAAACATAAGCTAAGCGTGTGAATAAATCATTAGAACTTCTTAAACATAAGCTAAGCATGTGAATAAGTCATTAAAACAACTTAAACATAGTCTAAACCTGTGGTAAATCATTAAAACTAGTTAAATATAGGATTAACCTGTGAATAAATCATTAAAACTACTTAAACATAGGCTAAACCTGCCAATAAATTATTAAAACTACTTAAACATAAGCGAACCTGTAAATAGATTATTTAAAATACTTAAACGTAAGCTACACCTGTAAATAAATCATTAACATTATTTAAAAGTGAGCTATATGTGTGAATAAATCATTAAAACCACTTAAATACAAGCTAAACGTGTGAATAAGTCATTAAAACTACTTAAACATACGCTAAACCAGTAAATAAATCACTAAAACTACTGAAACATAGGCTAAACCTGTCAATAAATCATTGAAACTACTTAAACATAAGTAAACCGATCAATAAATCATTAAAACTTTTAAACATAAAGCTAAACCTGCGAATAAATCATTAAAACTTCTTAAACATAAGATAAACGTTTGAATAAATTATTAAATAACTTAAACATAAGCTAAACGTCTATATAAATCATTAAAACTTCTTAAACATAAGCTAAACATCATTAAAACTACTTAAACATAACCTAAACATGTGAATAAATCATTAAAACAACTTAAACACAAGCTAAACGTGTAAAAAAGTCATTAAAATTACTTAAACACAACCTCAACGTGTGAATAAGTCATTAAAACTACTTAAACATCAACTAAACGTGTGAATAAATCATTAAAACTTCTTAAACATAAGCTATTCCAGTGAATAATTCATTAAAACTTCTTAAACATAAGCTAAACTTGTGAATAAATAATTAAAACTATTTAAACCTACACTAAACCTGTGAATAAATCATTAAAACTTCTTAAACATAAGCTTAACCTGTGTATAAGTCATTAAAACTACTTAAACATAACCTAAACATTTCAATGAATCATTAAAACAACTTAAACACAAGCTAAACGTGTAAAAAGTCATTAAAATTACTTAAACACAACCTCAACGTGTGAATAAGTCATTAAAACTACTTAAACATCAACTAAACGTGTGAATAAATCATTAAAAGTTCTTAAACATAAGCTACACCAGTGAATAATTCATTAAAACTTCTTAAACATAAGCTAAACTTGTGAATAAATAATTAAAACTATTTAAACCTACGCTAAACCTGTGAAAAAGTTATTAAAATTTCTTAAACATAAACTAAACTTACGAATAAACCTCTAAAACTACCAAAACATAGTTAAACCTGTGAATAAATCATTCAAACTACCAAAACATAGTTAAACCTGTGAATAAATCATTCAAACTACTTAAACATAGGCTGAACCTGTGAATAAATCATTAAAACTTCTTAAACATAGGCTAAACCTGTGAATAAATCATTAAAACTACTTAAACATAAGTAAACCTTTGAATAAACCATTAAAACTACTTAAACATAAGCTAAACCTGTGAAAAAATCATTAAAACTTCTTAAACATAAGCTAAACCTGTGAATAAATCATTAAAACTGCTTAAACATAAGCTAAACGTGTGAATAAATCATTAAAACTACTTAAACATAAGCTAAACCTGTGAATAAATCATTAAAACTACTTAAACATAAGCTAAACATTTGAATAAATCATTAAAACAACTTAAACACAAGCTAAACGTGTAAAAAAGTCATTAAAACTACTTAAACATAAGCTAAACGTGTGAATAAATCATTAAAACTACTTAAACATAAACTAAACGTGTGAATAAATCATTAAAACTTCTTAAACATAAGCTAAGCATGTGAATAAGTCATTAAATCTCCTTAACCATAAGCTAAACGTGTGAATAAATCATTAAAACTACTTAAACATAAGCTAAACCTGTGAATAAATCATTAAAACTACTTAAACATAAACTAAACCTTTGAATAAATCATTTAAAACTGAATAAATCATTAAAACTTAAACATAAGCTAAACGTGTGAATAAATCATTAAAACTACTTAAACATAAGCTAAACTTGTGAATAAATCATTAAAACAACTTAAACATAGTCTAAACCTGTGGTAAATCATTAAAACTAGTTAAATATAGGCTTAACCTGTGAATAAATCATTAAAAGTACTTAGACATAGGCTAAACCTGCCAATAAATTATTAAAACTACTTAAACATAAGCGAACCTGTAAATAGATTATTTAAAATACTTAAACGTAAGCTACACCTGTAAATAAATCATTAACATTATTTAAAAGTGAGCTATATGTGTGAATAAATCATTAAAACCACTTAAATACAAGCTAAACGTGTGAATAAGTCATTAAAACTACTTAAACATACGCTAAACCAGTAAATAAATCACTAAAACTACTTAAACATAGGCTAAACCTGTGAATAAATCATTGAAACTACTTAAACATAAGTAAACCGATCAATAAACCATTAAAACTTTTAAACATAAGCTAAACCTGCGAATAAATCATTAAAACTTCTTAAACATAAGATAAACGTTTGAATAAATTATTAAATAACTTAAACATAAGCTAAACGTCTATATAAATCATTAAAACTTCTTAAACATAAGCTAAACATTTCAATCAATCATTAAAACAACTTAAACACAAGCTAAACGTGTAAAAAAGTCATTAAAATTACTTAAACACAACCTCAACGTGTGAATAAGTCATTAAAACTACTTAAACATCAACTAAACGTGTGAATAAATCATTAAAACTTCTTAAACATAAGCTATTCCAGTGAATAATTCATTAAAACTTCTTAAACATAAGCTAAACTTGTGAATAAATAATTAAAACTATTTAAACATACACTAAACCTGTGAATAAATCATTAAAACTTCTTAAACATAAGCTAAACCTGTGAATAAATCATTAAAACTACTTAAACATAAGCTAAACGTTTGAATAAATCATTAAAACAACTTAAACATAAGCTAAACGTGTGAATAAATCATTAAAACTACTTAAACATAAGCTAAACGTGTGAATAAAGTCATTAAAACTACTTAAACATCAACTAAACGTGTGAATAAATCATTAAAACTTCTTAAACATAAGCTAAACCAGTGAATAAATCATTAAAACTACTTAAACATAAGCTAAACTTGTGAATAAATCATTAAAACTATTTAAACATAAGCTAAACCTGTGAATAAATCATTAAAACTTCTTAAACATAAGCTAAACCTGTGAATAAATCATTAAAACTACTTAAACATAAGCTAAACATTTGAATAAATCATTAAAACTACTTAAACATAAGCTAAACGTGTGAATAAATCATTAAAACTACTTAAACATAAGCTAAACGTGTGAATAAATCATTAAAACTACTTAAACATAAGCTAAACGTGTGAATAAATCATTAAAACTACTTAAACATAAGCTAAACGTGTGAATAAATCATTAAAACTACTTAAACATAAGCTAAACCTGTGAATAAATCATTAAAACTACTTAAACATAAGCTAAACCTGTGAATAAATCATTAAAACTACTTAAACATAAGCTAAACCTGTGAATAAATCATTAAAACTACTTAAACATAAGCTAAACCTGTGAATAAATCATTAAAACTACTTAAACATAAGCTAAACCTGTGAATAAATCATTAAAACTACTTAAACATAAGCTAAACCTGTGAATAAATCATTAAAACTACTTAAACATAAGCTAAACCTGTGAATAAATCATTAAAACTACTTAAACATAAGCTAAACCTGTGAATAAATCATTAAAACTACTTAAACATAAGCTAAACCTGTGAATAAATCATTAAAACTACTTAAACATAAGCTAAACTGAATAAATCATTAAAAATAAATCTGAATTAAATCATTAAAACTACTTAAACATAAGCTAAACCTGTGAATAAATCATTAAAACTACTTAAACATAAGCTAAACGTGTGAATAAATCATTAAAACTACTTAAACATAAGCTAAACGTGTGAATAAATCATTAAAACTACTTAAACATAAGCTAAACCTGTGAATAAATCATTAAAACTACTTAAACATAAGCTAAACCTGTGAATAAATCATTAAAACTACTTAAACATAAGCTAAACGTGTGAATAAATCATTAAAACTACTTAAACATAAGCTAAACCTGTGAATAAATCATTAAAACTACTTAAACATAAGCTAAACGTGTGAATAAATCATTAAAACTACTTAAACATAAGCTAAACCTGTGAATAAATCATTAAAACTACTTAAACATAAGCTAAACGTGTGAATAAATCATTAAAACTACTTAAACATAAACTAAACTGTGAATAAATCATTAAAACTACTTAAACATAAACTAAACGTTTGAATAAATCATTAAAAAAAAACTAAACGTTTGAATAAATCATTAAAACTTAAACATAAGCTAAACTTAAACATAAGCTAAACATGTGAATAAATCATTAAAACTACTTAAACATAAGCTAAACTTGTGAATAAATCATTAAAACTACTTAAACATAAGCTAAACCTGTGAATAAATCATTAAAACTACTTAAACATAAGCTAAACCTGTGAATAAATCATTAAAACTACTTAAACATAGGCTAAACCTGCCAATAAATCATTAAAACTACTTAAACATAAGCTAAACCTGTGAATAAATCATTAAAACTACTTAAACATAAGCTAAACCTGTAAATAAATCATTAACATTACTTAAACATAAGCTAAACGTGTGAATAAATCATTAAAACTACTTAAACACAAGCTAAACGTGTGAATAAATCATTAAAACTACTTAAACATAAGCTAAACGTGTGAATAAATCATTAAAACTACTTAAACATAAGCTAAACCAGTGAATAAATCATTAAAACTTCTTAAACATAAGCTAAACTTGTGAATAAATCATTAAAACTATTTAAACATACACTAAACCTGTGAATAAATCATTAAAACTTCTTAAACATAAGCTAAACCTGTGAATAAAATAAATCATTAAAACTACTTAAACATAAGCTAAACATTTGAATAAATCATTAAAAAACTTAAACACAAGCTAAACGTGTGAAAAAGTCATTAAAATTACTTAAACACAACCTAAACGTGTGAATAAGTCATTAAAACTACTTAAACATCAACTAAACGTGTGAATAAATCATTAAAACTTCTTAAACATAAGCTAAACCAGTGAATAAATCATTAAAACTACTTAAACATAAGCTAAACTTGTGAATAAATAATTAAAACTATTTAAACATACGCTAAACCTGTGAATAAATCATTAAAACTTCTTAAACATAAGATAAACGTTTGAATAAATCATTAAAACTACTTAAACATAGGCTAAACGTTTGAATAAATCATTAAAAGAACTTAAACACAACCTAAACATGTGAAAAAGTCATTAAAACTTCTTAAACATAAACTAAACTTGTGAATAAATCATTAAAACTACTTAAACATAGCTAAACCTGTGAATAAATCATTAAAACTACTTAAACATAGTTAAACCTGTGAATAAATCATTAAAACTACTTAAACATAGCTAAACCTGTGAATAAATCATTAAAACTACTTAAACATAAGCTAAACCTGTGAATAAATCATTAAAACTACTTAAACATAAGCTAAACATTTGAATAAATCATTAAAACTACTTAAACATAAGCTAAACCTGTGAATAAATCATTAAAACTACTTAAACATAAGCTAAACGTGTGAATAAATCATTAAAACTGCTTAAACATAAGCTAAACATGTGAATAAATCATTAAAACTGCTTAAACATAAGCTAAACGTGTGAATAAATCATTAAAACTACTTAAACATAAGCTAAACATTTGAATAAATCATTAAAACTAGTTAAACATAAGCTAAACGTGTAAAAAGTCATTAAAACTACTTAAACATAAGGTAAACGTGTGAGTAAATCATTAAAACTACTTAAACATAGGCTAAACCAGTAAATAAATCATTAAAACAACTTAAACACAAGCTAAACGTGTAAAAAAGTCATTAAAACTACTTAAACATAAGCTAAACGTGTGAATAAATCATTAAAACTACTTAAACATAGGCTAAACCTGTGAATAAATCATTAAAACTACTTAAACATAGGCTATACCTGTGAATAAATCATTAAAACTACTTAAACATAAGACAAACCTGTGAATAAAGTAATTAAAACTGCTTACACATAAGCTAAACGTGTGAATAAATCATTAAAACTACTTAAACACAACCTTAACGTGTTAATAAGTCATTAAAACTTCTTAAACATATGCTACACCTGTGAATAAATCATTAAAACTACTTAAACATAAGCTAAACCTGTGAATAAATCATTAAAACTACTTAAACATAGGCTAAACATGTGAATAAATCATTAAAACTACTTAAACATAAGCTAAACCTGTGAATAAATCATTAAAACTACTTAAACATAAGCTAAACCTGTGAATAATTCATTAAAACTACTTAAACATAAGCTAAACGTTTGAATAAATCATTAAAACTACTTAAACATAAGCTAAACGTGTGAATAAATCATTAAAACTACTTAAACATAAGCTAAACCTGTGAATAAATCATTAAAACTACTTAAACATAAGCTAAACCTGTGAATAAATCATTAAAACTACTTAAACATAAGCTAAACCTGTGAATAAATCATTAAAACTATTTAAACATAAGCTAAACCTGTGAATAAATCATTAAAACTACTTAAACATAAGCTAAACGTGTGAATAAATCATTAAAACTACTTAAACATAGACTAAACCAGTAAATAAATCATTAAAACTACTTAAACATAAGCTAAACCTGTGAATAAATCATTAAAACTACTTAAACATAAGCTAAACTTGTGAATAAATCATTAAAACAACTTAAACATAGTCTAAACCTGTGGTAAATCATTAAAACTACTTAAACATAGGCTTAACCTGTGAATAAATCATTAAAACTACTTAAACATAGGCTAAACCTGCCAATAAATTATTAAAACTACTTAAACATAAGCTAAACCTGTAAATAAATTATTTAAAATACTTAAACATAAGCTAAACCTGTAAATAAATCATTAAAATTATTTAAACATAAGCTAAATGTGTGAATAAATCATTAAAACTACTTAAACATAAGCTAAACGTGTGAATAAATCATTAAAACTACTTAAACATTGCTAAACGTGTGAATAAATCATTAAAACTACTTAAACATAAGCTAAACCTGTGAATAAATCATTAAAACTACTTAAACAAACAAACCTGTGAATAAATCATTAAACTTAAACATAAGCTAAATAAATAAATCATTAAAACTACTTAAACATAGGCTAAACCTGTGAATAAATCATTAAAACTACTTAAACATAAGTAAACCTGTGAATAAATCATTAAAACTTTTTAAACATAAGCTAAACCTGTGAATAAATCATTAAAACTACTTAAACATAAGCTAAACCTGTGAATAAATCATTAAAACTACTTAAACATAAGCTAAACGTTTGAATAAATCATTAAAACTAACTTAAACATAAGCTAAACGTTTGAATAAATCATTAAAACTACTTAAACATAAGCTAAACCTGTGAATAAATCATTAAAACTACTTAAACATAAGCTAAACATGTGAATAAATCATTAAAACTACTTAAACATAAGCTAAACGTGTGAATAAATCATTAAAACTACTTAAACATCAACTAAACGTGTGAATAAATCATTAAAACTACTTAAACATAAGCTAAACCAGTGAATAATTCATTAAAACTACTTAAACATAAGCTAAACTTGTGAATAAATCATTAAAACTATTTAAACATAAGCTAAACCTGTGAATAAATCATTAAAACTTCTTAAACATAAGATAAACGTGTGAATAAATCATTAAAACTACTTAAACATAGGCTAAACGTTTGAATAAATCATTAAAACAACTTAAACATAAGCTAAACGTGTGAATAAATCATTAAAACTACTTAAACATAAGCTAAACCTGTGAATAAATCATTAAAACTACTTAAACATAAGCTAAACGTGTGAATAAATCATTAAAACTACTTAAACATAAGCTAAACCTGTGAATAAATCATTAAAACTACTTAAACATAGCTAAACCTGTGAATAAATCATTAAAACTACTTAAACATAAGCTAAACCTGTGAATAAATCATTAAAACTACTTAAACATAAGCTAAACCTGTGAATAAATCATTAAAACTACTTAAACATAAGCTAAACCTGTGAATAAATCATTAAAACTACTTAAACATAAGCTAAACCTGTGAATAAATCATTAAAACTACTTAAACATAAGCTAAACCTGTGAAAAAATCATTAAAACTTCTTAAACATAAGCTAAACCTGTGAATAAATCATTAAAACTGCTTAAACATAAGCTAAACGTGTGAATAAATCATTAAAACTACTTAAACATAAGCTAAACATGTGAATAAATCATTAAAACTACTTAAACATAAGCTAAATTAAAAACTTAAACATAAGCTAAACGTGTGAATAAATCATTAAAACTACTTAAACATAAGCTAAACCTGTGAATAAATCATTATTAAACATACTTAAACATAAAGCTAAACCTGTGAATAAATCATTAAAACTACTTAAACAAAAGATAAACGTTTGAATAAATTATTAAATAACTTAAACATAAGCTAAACGTTTATATAAATCATTACAGCTTTTTAAAAAAAAGGTAAACCTGTAAATAATTCATTAAAACTACTTAAACATAACCTAAACATTTCAATCAATCATTAAAACAACTTAAACACAAGCTAAACGTGTAAAAAATTCATTAAAATTACTTAAACACAACCTCAACGTGTGAATAAGTCATTAAAACTACTTAAACATCAACTAAACGTGTGAATAAATCATTAAAACTTCTTAAACATAAGCTATTCCAGTGAATAATTCATTAAAACTTCTTAAACATAAGCTAAACTTGTGATATAAATAAAAAAAAACTATTTAAATTTACGCTAAACCTGTGAATAAATCATTAAAACTTCTTAAACATAAGATAAACGTTTGAATAAATAATTAAAATTACTTAAACATAGGCTAATCGTTTGAATAAATCATTAGAACAACTTAAACACAACCTAAACGTGTGAAAAAGTCATTAAAATTACTTAAACATAAACTAAACTTACGAATAAACCTCTAAAACTACCAAAACATAGTTAAACCTGTGAATAAATCATTCAAACTACCAAAACATAGTTAAACCTGTGAATAAATCATTAAAACTACTTAAACATAGGCTGAACCTGTGAATAAATCATTAAAACTTCTTAAACATAGGCTAAACCTGTGAATAAATCATTAAAACTACTTAAACATAAGTAAACCTTTGAATAAACCATTAAAACTACTTAAACATAAGCTAAACCTGTGAAAAAATCATTAAAACTTCTTAAACATAAGCTAAACCTGTGAATAAATCATTAAATCTGCTTAAACATAAGCTAAACGTGTGAATAAATCATTAAAACTGCTTAAACATAAGCTAAACGTGTGAATAAATCATTAAAACTACTTAAACATAAGCTAAACATTTGAATAAATCATTAAAACTAGTTAAACATAAGTAAACCTTTGAATAAACAATTAAACCAACTTAAACATAAGCTAAGCGTGTGAATAAATCATTAAAACTTCTTAAACATAAGCTAAGCATGAGAATAAGTCATTAAATCTGCTTAAACATAAACTAAACGTTTGAATAAATCATTAAAACTACTTAAACATAAGCTAAACGTGTGAATAAATCATTAAAACTTCTTAAACATAAGCTAAACCTGTGAATAAATCATTAAAACTACTTAAACATAAGCTAAACTTGTGAATAAATCATTAAAACAACTTAAACATAGTCTAAACCTGTGAATAAATCATTAAAACTACTTAAACATAGGCTAAACCTGTGAATAAATCATTAAAACTACTTAAACATAGGCTAAACCTGTGAATAAATCATTAAAACTACTTAAACATAAGCTAAACCTGTGAATAAATTATTTAAAATACTTAAACATAAGCTAAACCTGTAAATAAATCATTAACATTATTTAAAATGAGCTATATGTGTGAATAAATCATTAAAACCACTTAAATACAAGCTAAACGTGTAAAAAAGTCATTAAAACTACTTAAACATAAGCTAAACCAGTTAATAAATCAATAAAACTACATAAACCTAGGCTATACCTGTGAATAAATCATTAAAACTACTTAAACATAAGTAAACCGATGAATAAACCATTAAAACACTTAAACATAAGCTAAACCTGTGAATAAATCATTAAAACTTCTTAAACATAAGATAAACGTTTGAATAAATCATTAAAATAACTTAAACATAAGCTAAACGTGTGAATAAATCATTAAAACTAAACTTAAACATAAGCTAAACATTTGAATAAATCATTAAAACAACTTAAACATAAGCTAAACGTGTGAATAAATCATTAAAACTACTTAAACATAACCTAAACGTGTGAATAAATCATTAAAACTACTTAAACATCAACTAAACGTGTGAATAAATCATTAAAACTACTTAAACATAAGATAAACCAGTGAATAAATCATTAAAACTTCTTAAACATAAGCTAAATTTGTGAATAAATCATTAAAACTACTTAAACATAACACTAAACCTGTGAATAAATCATTAAAACTTCTTAAACATAAGCTAAACCTGTGTGAATAAATCATTAAAACTACTTAAACATAACTAAACATTTGAATAAATCATTAAAACTACTTAAACATAAGCTAAACGTGTGAATAAATCATTAAAACTACTTAAACATAAGCTAAACGTGTGAATAAATCATTAAAACTACTTAAACATAAACTAAACGTGTGAATAAATCATTAAAACTTCTTAAACATAAGCTAAACCAGTGAATAAATCATTAAAACTACTTAAACATAAGCTAAACTTGTGAATAAATCATTAAAACTACTTAAACATAAGCTAAACCTGTGAATAAATCATTAAAACTACTTAAACATAAGCTAAACCTTTGAATAAATCATTAAAACAACTTAAACATAAGCTAAACGTGTGAATAAATCATTAAAAAACTTAAACATAAGCTAAACGTGTGAATAAATCATTAAAACTACTTAAACATAAGCTAAACTTGTGTGAATAAATCATTAAAACAACTTAAACATAGTCTAAACCTGTGAATAAATCATTAAAACTAGTTAAATATAGGATTAACCTTAAACATAAGTACTAAACATAGGCTAAACCTGCCAATAAATTATTAAAACTACTTAAACATAAGCGAACCTGTAAATAGATTATTTAAAATACTTAAACGTAAGCTAAACCTGTAAATAAATCATTAACATTATTTAAAAGTGAGCTAAATGTGTGAATAAATCATTAAAACCACTTAAATACAAGCTAAACGTGTGAATAAATCATTAAAACTACTTAAACATACGCTAAACCAGTAAATAAATCATTAAAACTACTTAAACATAGGCTAAACCTGTCAATAAATCATTAAAACTACTTAAACATAAGTAAACCGATCAATAAACCATTAAAACTACTTAAACATAAGCTAAACCTGTGAATAAATCATTAAAACTACTTAAACATAAGATAAACGTTTGAATAAATCATTAAATAACTTAAACATAAGCTAAACGTCTGAATAAATCATTAAAACTTCTTAAACATAAGCTAAACATTTGAATAAATCATTAAAACAACTTAAACATAAGCTAAACGTGTGAATAAATCATTAAAACTACTTAAACATAAGCATAACCTAAACGTGTGAATAAATCATTAAAACTACTTAAACATCAACTAAACGTGTGAATAAATCATTAAAACTTCTTAAACATAAGCTAATTCCAGTGAATAATTCATTAAAACTTCTTAAACATAAGCTAAACTTGTGAATAAATAATTAAAACTATTTAAACATAACTAAACCTGTGAATAAATCATTAAAACTTCTTAAACATAAGCTAAACCTGTGAATAAATCATTAAAACTACTTAAACATAAGCTAAACATTTGAATAAATCATTAAAACAACTTAAACATAAGCTAAACGTGTGAATAAATCATTAAAACTACTTAAACACAACCTAAACGTGTGAATAAATCATTAAAACTACTTAAACATAAACTAAACGTGTGAATAAATCATTAAAACTTCTTAAACATAAGCTAAACCAGTGAATAAATCATTAAAACTACTTAAACATAAGCTAAACTTGTGAATAAATCATTAAAACTACTTAAACATAAGCTAAACCTGTGAAAAATCATTAAAACTTCTTAAACATAAACTAAACGTGAATAAATCATTAAAACTACTTAAACATAAGTTAAACCTGTGAATAAATCATTAAAACTACTTAAACATAAGTTAAACCTGTGAATAAATCATTAAAACTACTTAAACATAGGCTGAACCTGTGAATAAATCATTAAAACTTCTTAAACATAAGCTAAACCTGTGAATAAATCATTAAAACTACTTAAACATAAGCTAAACCTTTGAATAAATCATTAAAACTACTTAAACATAAGCTAAACCTGTGAATAAATCATTAAAACTACTTAAACATAAGCTAAACCTGTGAATAAATCATTAAAACTACTTAAACATAAGCTAAACGTGTGAATAAATCATTAAAACTACTTAAACATAAGCTAAACCTGTGAATAAATCATTAAAACTACTTAAACATAAGCTAAACATTTGAATAAATCATTAAAACAACTTAAACATAAGCTAAACGTGTGAATAAATCATTAAAACTACTTAAACATAACCTAAACGTGTGAATAAATCATTAAAACTACTTAAACATAAACTAAACGTGTGAATAAATCATTAAAACTTCTTAAACATAAGCTAAACCAGTGAATAAATCATTAAAACTACTTAAACATAAGCTAAACTTGTGAATAAATCATTAAAACTATTTAAACATAAGCTAAACCTGTGAATAAATCATTAAAACTACTTAAACATAAAGTAAACCTTTGAATAAATCATTAAAACTACTTAAACATAAGCTAAACGTGTGAATAAATCATTAAAACTACTTAAACATAAGCTAAACATGTGAATAAATCATTAAAACAACTTAAACATAGTCTAAACCTGTGGTAAATCATTAAAACTAGTTAAATATAGGCTTAACCTGTGAATAAATCATTAAAACTACTTAAACATAGGCTAAACCTGTGAATAAATTATTAAAACTACTTAAACATAAGCTAAACCTGTAAATAAATTATTTAAAATACTTAAACATAAGCTAAACCTGTAAATAAATCATTAACATTATTTAAAAATGAGCTATATGTGTGAATAAATCATTAAAACCACTTAAATACAAGCTAAACGTGTGAATAAATCATTAAAACTACTTAAACATAAGCTAAACCAGTAAATAAATCATTAAAACTACTTAAACATAGGCTAAACCTGTGAATAAATCATTAAAACTACTTAAACATAAGTAAACCGATCAATAAACCATTAAAACTTTTAAACATAAGCTAAACCTGTGAATAAATCATTAAAACTTCTTAAACATAAGATAAACGTTTGAATAAATTATTAAAAATAACTTAAACATAAGCTAAACGTCTGAATAAATCATTAAAACTACTTAAACATAAGCTAAACATTTGAATAAATCATTAAAACAACTTAAACATAAGCTAAACGTGTAAAAAAGTCATTAAAACTACTTAAACATAAGCTAAACGTGTGAATAAATCATTAAAACTACTTAAACATAAGCTAAACGTGTGAATAAATCATTAAAACTACTTAAACATAAGCTAAACCTGTGAATAAATCATTAAAACTACTTAAACATAAGCTAAACCTGTGAATAAATCATTAAAACTACTTAAACATAAGCTAAACCTGTGAATAAATCATTAAAACTACTTAAACATAAGCTAAACGTGTGAATAAATCATTAAAACTACTTAAACATAAGCTAAACGTTTGAATAAATCATTAAAACTACTTAAACATAAGCTAAACGTGTGAATAAATCATTAAAACTTCTTAAACATAAGCTAAACTTGTGAATAAATCATTAAAACTACTTAAACATAAGCTAAACATTTGAATAAATCATTAAAACAACTTAAACATAAGCTAAACGTGTGAAAAAATCATTAAAACTACTTAAACATAACCTAAACGTGTGAATAAATCATTAAAACTACTTAAACATCAACTAAACGTGTGAATAAATCATTAAAACTTCTTAAACATAAGCTAAACCAGTGAATAAATCATTAAAACTTCTTAAACATAAGCTAAACTTGTGAATAAATCATTAAAACTATTTAAACATACACTAAACCTGTGAATAAATCATTAAAACTTAAACATAAGCTAAACCTGTGAATAAATCATTAAAACTACTTAAACATAACCTAAACCTTTGAATAAATCATTAAAACAACTTAAACATAAGCTAAACGTGTGAATAAATCATTAAAACTACTTAAACATAACCTAAACGTGTGAATAAATCATTAAAACTACTTAAACATAAACTAAACGTGTGAATAAATCATTAAAACTTCTTAAACATAAGCTAAACCAGTGAATAAATCATTAAAACTACTTAAACATAAGCTAAACTTGTGAATAAATCATTAAAACTACTTAAACATAAGCTAAACGTGTGAATAAATCATTAAAACTACTTAAACATAAGCTAAACGTTTGAATAAATCATTAAAACTACTTAAACATAAGCTAAACCTGTGAATAAATCATTAAAACTACTTAAACATAACTAAACTTGTGAATAAATCATTAAAACTACTTAAACATAAGCTAAACCTGTGAATAAATCATTAAAACTACTTAAACATAGTTAAACCTGTGAATAAATCATTAAAACTACTTAAACATAGGCTAAACCTGTGAATAAATCATTAAAACTTCTTAAACATAAGCTAAACCTGTGAATAAATCATTAAAACTACTTAAACATAAGCTAAACCTTTGAATAAATCATTAAAACTACTTAAACATAAGCTAAACCTGTGAATAAATCATTAAAACTTCTTAAACATAAGCTAAACGTGTGAATAAATCATTAAAACTTCTTAAACATAAGCTAAACCTGTGAATAAATCATTCAAACTACTTAAACATAGGCTGAACCTGTGAATAAATCATTAAAACTTCTTAAACATAGACTAAACTTGTGAATAAATCATTAAAACTACTTAAACATAAGTAAACCTTTGAATAAACCATTAAAACTACTTAAACATAAACTAAACCTGTGAAAAAATCATTAAAACTTCTTAATCATAAGCTAAACGTGTGAATAAATCATTAAAACTACTTAAACATAAGCTAATCGTGTGAATAAATCATTAAAACTTCTTAAACATAAGCTAAGCATGTGAATAAGTCATTAAATCTACTTAACCATAAGCTAAACGTGTGAATAAATCATTAAAACTACTTAAACATAACCTAAACATTTCAATAAATCATTAAAACAACTTAAACACAAGCTAAACGTGTAAAAAAGTCATTTAAACTACTTAACCATAAGCTAAACGTGTGAATAAATCATTAAAACTACTTAAACATAGGCTAAACCAGTAAATAAATCAATAAAACTACTGAAACCTAGGCTAAACCAGTGAATAAATCATTAAAACTACTTAAACATCAACTAAACGTGTGAATAAATCATTAAAACTTCTTAAACATAAGCTATTCCAGTGAATAATTCATTAAAACTACTTAAACATAAGCTATACTTGTGAATAAATCATTAAAACTACTTAAACATAAGCTAAACCTGTGAATAAATCATTAAAACTTCTTAAACATAAGATAAACGTTTGAATAAATCATTAAAACTACTTAAACATAAACTAAACGTTTGAATAAATCATTAAAACAACTTAAACATAAAGCTAAACGTGTGAATAAATCATTAAAACTACTTAAACATAAGCTAAACGTGTGAATAAATCATTAAAACTACTTAAACATAAAGCTAAACCTGTGAATAAATCATTAAAACTACTTAAACATAAGCTAAACCTGTGAATAAATCATTAAAACTTCTTAAACATAAGCTAAACCTGTGAATAAATCATTAAAACTACTTAAACATAAGCTAAACCTGTGAATAAATCATTAAAACTTCTTAAACATAAGCTAAACCTGTGAATAAATCATTAAAACTACTTAAACATAAGCTAAACGTGTGAATAAATCATTAAAACTGCTTAAACATAAGCTAAACGTGTGAATAAATCATTAAAACTACTTAAACATAAGCTAAACATTTGAATAAATCATTAAAACTACTTAAACATAAGCTAAACGTGTGAATAAATCATTAAAACTACTTAAACATAAGCTAAACGTGTGAATAAATCATTAAAACTTCTTAAACATAAGCTAAGCATGTGAATAAGTCATTAAAACTACTTAACCATAAGCTAAACGTGTGAATAAATCATTAAAACTACTTAAACATAAGCTAAACTTGTGAATAAATCATTAAAACTACTTAAACATAAGCTAAACCTGTGAATAAATCATTAAAACTACTTAAACATAAAGCTAAACCTGTGAATAAATCATTAAAACTACTTAAACATAAGCTAAACGTGTGAATAAATCATTAAA
>NW_027467860.1:0-27148 GCF_004210375.1 Tachypleus tridentatus
AAAACACCGGCTGGTATATATCTATATTAATATAACGAACACCAAGTTGTATATCTATATTAATTTAGGAACACCGGCTAGTATATCTCATTATTTATTTACAAACACCAACTAGTATATCTATATTAATTTACGAACACCGGAAATTATATCTATATTAATTTACAAACACCGGATAACAAATCTATATTAATTTACAAACACCTGATAGTAAATCTATATTTGTTTAGGAACACCGAGTAGTATATCTATATTAATTTACGAATGCCGACTATTATATATATTTTTACCAACACCTGCTAGTATATCTATATTAATTTAAGAACACCAAATTATATATCTATATTAATTTACGAACACCGTCTAGTATATATATATCAATTTACCAAATCCGTATATTATATCTATATTAATTTAGGAACACCATCTATCATATCTGAATTAATTTACCAACACCGGCTATCATATCTATATTTATTTACGAACACCGGCTAGTATATCTATATTAATTTACAAACACAGGCTAATATATCTGTATTAATTTACGAACACAGGTCTAGTATATCTATATTAATTTACCAACACCGTATACTATATCTATATTAATTTATCAAACACCGGCTATCGTATATCTAAATTAATTTAACAACACCGGCTATCATATCTATATTAATTTACGAACACCGTCTAGAATACCTGTATTTATTTATTAACACCAGCTATCATATACATATTAATCTACAAACACTAGCTAGTATATCTATATTAATTTACAAACACTAGATAGTATATCTATATTAATATACGAACACTAAGTAGTATATCTATATTAATTTAGGAACACCTTCTAAGTATCATATTTATTTACAAACACCAACTAGTATATCTCTATTAATTTACAAACACCAACTAGTATATCTCTATTAATTTACAAACACCAGTTAACAAATCTATATTAATTTACAAACACCTGAAAGTAAATCTATATTAGTTTATGAACATCGGGTAGTATATCTATATTAATTTACGAAAACTGGCTAGTATATCTATATTAATTTACCGACACCGGCTATCATATCTAAATTAATTTACAAACACCGGCTAGTATATCTATATTAATTTACCAACACCGGCTAGTATATCTATATTAAATTAAGAACACCGGCTATCATATCTATATTAATTTACGAACAACAGGTAGTATATCTATATTAATTTAACAACACCGCTACTATATTCTATATTAATTTACAAACAACGGCTAGTATATATATATTAATTTACCAACACCGGCTAGTATATCTATATTAATTTAAGAAACCGTCTATATATCTATATTAATTTACGAACATCGTTTAGTATATATATATTAATTTACCAACACCGGCTAATATATCTGTATTAATTTACGAACACCGGTTAGTATATCTATATTAATTTACGAACACCGGCTAGTATATCTATATTTAATTTACGAACACCAGCTAGTATATCTATATATTAATTTACGAACACCGCTATTATATCTATATTAGTTTCCGAACACCGTCTTGTATATATATAATAATTGACTAACACCGGCTGTCATATCTATACTAATTTAAGAACACTGGCTAGTATATCTATATTAATTAACCAACACCGGCTAGTATATCTATATTAATTTATCAACACTTGCTAACATATCTATATTAATTTCGAACACCGGCTAGTATATATATATTAATTTACGAACACCGGCTATCATATCTATATTTCTATAAGAACACCAGCTAGTATATCTATATAAATTTACCAACACTGGCTAGTATATCTATATTAATTTACCAACACTGTCTAGTATATCTATATTAATTTACCAACACCGGCTAGTATATCTATATTAATTTACAAACACCTGCAAATATATCTATATTAATTTAGAAACACTGTCTTGTATATCTATATTAATTCACCAACACCGCTCATATATCTATATTAATTTACCAACACTCTGGCTTGTGTATATCTATTTAATTTATCAACACACGGCTGTATATCTATATTAATTTACGAACATAAACTAGTATATCTATATTAATTTAGGAACAAAGGCAAGTATCTCTATTATTTATTTACAAACACCAACTAGTATTTCTATATTAATTTACGAACACAGGCTATTATATCTATGTTAATTTATGAACACCGGCTAATAAATCTATATTAATTTACGAACACCAACGAGTATATCTATATTAATTTTCCAACAGTGGCTAGTATATCTATATTAATTATCAACAGGGGCTAACATGTCTATATTAATTTACGAACACCGATTATCATATCTGTATTAATTTAAAAACACCGGCTAGTATATCTATATTAATTTACCAACAATGGCTAGTATATCTATATTAATTTAAAAACACGAGCTAGTAAATCTATATTAATTTACGAACACCGTCTAGTATATCTATATTAATTTATCAATAGGGCTGACATATCTATATTAATTTACGAACACCGGTTAGTATATCTATATTAATTTACGAACACCGGTTAGTATATCTATATTAATTTACGAACACCGGCTAGTATATCTATATTAATTTACGAACACCGGCTATATATATATATTAATTAACGAACACCGGATAGTATATCTATATTTATTTATGAACACCGGCTATTATATCTATATTAATTTACGAACACCGGCTATCATATCTATATTAATTTAACAACACCACCTAGTATATCTATATTAATTTACGAACACCGGCTGGTATATCTATATTAATTTACCTTAAACTTGTTGGTATATCTATATTAATTTAGAACACTGTCTAGTATATCTATATTAATTTACCAACACCGGCTATATATCTATATTAATTTACGAACACCGGCTGGTATATCTATATTAATTACGAAACCTATTATCATATCTATATTAATTTAAAAACACCAACTGGTATATCTATATTAATTTACCAACACCAGCTAGTATATCTATATTAATTTACGAACACTGGCTAGTATATCTATATTAATTTACGAACACCGGCTAGTATATCTATATTAATTTATGAACACTGGCTAGTATATCTATATTAATTTACAAACACTAGCTAGTATATCTATATTAATTTACGAACACCAAGTAGTATATCTATATTAATTTAGGAACACCGGCTAGTATATCATTATATTAATTTACAAACACCAACTAGTATATCTATATTAATTTACGAACACCGGGCTATTATATCTATATTAATTTACAAACACCCGATAGTATATCTATATTAATTTAGAACACCGGCTAGTATATCTATATTAATTTACGAACAATGGCTAATATATCTATATTAATTTACTAACACCGTGTAATATATCTATATTAATTTTATCACAGAAGCTAACATGTCTATATTAATTTACGAACACCGGCTAGACTGTCTATATTAATTGACGAACACCAGCTATTATATCTATATAATTTATCAACACCGGCTAGTATATATATATTAATTTACCAACACCGGCTATTATATGTATATTAATTTACGTACACCAGCTATCAAATCTATATTTATTTACAAACACCGGCTAGTATATCTATATTAGTTTACGAACACCACCCAGTATATCTATATTCATTTATGAACACCGCTAATATATCAATATTAATTTACCAACACCAACTAGTATATCTATATTAATTTAGGAAGAATGGCTAGTATCTCATTATTTATTTACAAACACCAACTAGTATATCTATATTAATTTACGAACACCGGCTATAATATCTATATTAATTTACGAACGCTAAATAATATATCTATTTTAATTTACCAACACCGGCTATCATATCTATTATTAATTTACGAACACCTGCTAGTATATCTATCTTAATTTACCAACACCGGCTATCATATCTATATTAATTTACAAACACCAGCTAGTATATCTATATTAATTTACCAACACCGGCTAGTATATCTATATTAATTTACGAACACCGGTTAGTATATCTATATTAATTTACAAACACCGGCTAGTATATCTATATTAATTTACCAACAACAGCTAGTATATATATATTAATTTACGCCCACTCGCTGGTATATCTATATTAATTTATTTCAACACCGGCTAGTATATCTATATTAATTTACCAAACACCGGCTAATATATCTATATTAATTTATGAACACCGGCTATCATATCTATATTAATTTTCAAACAGAAGCTAGTATATCTATATTAATTTACGAACACCGGCTAGTATATCTATATTAATTTATCAACACCGGCTATCATATCTATATTAATTTACAAACACCAGCTAGTATATCTATATTAATTTACGAACACCGGCTAGTATATCTATATTAATTTACGAACACCGGCTAGTATATCTATATTAATTTACGAACAACGGCTATCGTATCTGAATTAATTTACCAACACCAGATAGTATATCTATATTAATTTACGAACACCGGCTAGTATATCTATATTAATTTATCAACACTGGCTATTATATCTATATTAATATACGAACATAAACTAGTATATTTATATTAATTTAGGAACAAAGGCTAGTATCTCATTATTTATTTAAAACACCAACTAGTATATATTCTATATTAATTTACGAACACAGGCTATTATATCTATATTAATTTACGAACACCAACGATTATATCTATATTAATTTACCAACAGTGGCTAGTATATCTATATTAATTTATCAAAAGGGGCTAACATGTCTATATTAATTTACGAACACCTATTGTCATATATCTATATTAATTTAAGAACACCGGCTAGTATATCTATATTAATTTACCAACAATGGCTAGTATATCTATATTAATTTAAAAACACGAGCTAGTAAATCTATATAAATTCTACGAACACCGTCTAGTATATCTATATTAATTTATCAACACCGGCTAACATGTCTATATTAATTTACGAACACCAACTAGTATATCTATATTAATATACGAACACTGGCTACTATATCTATATTAATTTACCAACACTGGCTGTATATCTATATTAATTTACGAACACCAGTTAGTATATCTATATTAATTTACGAACACCGCCTATAATATTTATATTAATTTACAAACACCGTTTAATATATCTATATTAATTTAGAAGCATTGGCTAGTATATCTGTATTAATTTAAAACACCGGCTGGTATATCTATATTAATATACGAACACCAAGTGGTATATCTATATTAATTTAGGAACACCGGCTAGTATCTCATTATTTATTTACAAACACCAACTAGTATATCTATATTAATTTACGAACACCGGGCGTTATATCTATATTAATTTACAAACACCGGTTAACATATCTATATTAATTAACAAACACCTGATAGTAAATCTATATTAATTTAGGAACACCGGGTAGTATATCTATATTAATTTACGAACACCGGCTAGTATATCTATATTAATTTACGAACACCGGCTATATCTATATCTATATTAATTTACGAACACCGGCTAGTATATCTATATTAATTTACCAACACCGGCTAGTATATCTATATTAATTTACCAACACCGTATAGTATATCTATATTAATTTAAGAACACCGGCTATATATCTATATTAATTTACCAACACCGGCTATATATCTATACTAATTTACGAACACCGGCTAGTATATCTATATTAATTTACAAACACCGGCTAATATATCTATATTAATTTACGAACACCGGCTAGTATATCTATATTAATTTCCCATCACCGTATAGTATATCTATATTAATTTATCAACACCACCTAACATATCTATATTAATTTACAAACACCGGCTAGTATATCTATATTAATTTACAAACACCGGATAATATATCTATATTAATATACGAACACCAGCTAGTATATCTATATTAATTTATCAACACCGGCTATCATATCTATATTAATTTACGAACACCGGTATATCTATATCTATCTATATTAATTTACGAACACCGTCTAGTATATATATACGTATATATATATTAATTTACGAACACCGGCTATAAGTATATCTATATTAATTTAAGAACACCAGCTAGTATATCTATATAAATTTACGAACACTGGCTGGTATATCTATATTAATTTACCAACACAGGCTAGTATATCTATATTAATTTACGAACACCGAACACCGGCGATTATTTCTATATTAATTTACAAACACCTGCTAGTATATCTATATCAATTTAGAAACACTGTCTAGTATATCTATATTAATTCAACAACACCGGCTATCATATCTATATTAATTTACGAACACCGGCTAGTATATCGATATTAATTACGGAAACCTATTATTATATCTATATTAATTTAAGAACACCGGCTGGTATATCTATATTAATATAAGAACACCAGCTAGTATATCTATATAAATTTACGAACACTGGCTAGTAAATCTATATTAATTTACCAACACCGGCTAGTATATCTATATTAATTTATGAACACTGGATATTATACCTATATTAATTTACAAACACTAGATAGTATATCTATATTAATATACGAACACTAAGTAGTATATCTATATTAATTTAGGAACACCTCCTAGTATATCTATTATTTATTTACAAACACCAACTAGTATATCTATATGAATTTACGAACACCGGGCATTATATCTATATTAATTTACAAACACCTGATAGTAAATCTATATTAGTTTAGGAACACCGTGTAGTATATCTATATTAATTTACCAACAATGGCTATCATATCTAAATTAATTTACGAACGCCGGCTATTCTATATATTTATTTACTAACACCGGCTAGTATATTTATATTAATTTAAGAACACCGTCTAGTATATATATATTAATTTACCAACACCAGCTAGTATATCTGTATTAATTTCCCAACACCGTATAGTATATCTATATTAATTTAAGAACACCGTCTATCATATCTAAATTAATTTACGAACACCGGCTATTATATATATATTAATTTACCAACACCGGCTATCATTTCTATATTAATTTACGAACACCGGCTAGTATATCTATATTAATTTACAAACACAGGCTAATATATCTCTATTAATTTACGAACACCGGCTAGTATATTCATATTAATTTACGAACACCGATTATCATATCTATATTAATATAAGAACACCAGCTGGTATATCTATATAAATTCACGAACACTGGCTAGTATATCTATATTTATTTACGAACACTGGCTAGTATATCTATATTAATATACGAACACCGGCTAGTATATCTATATTAATTTATCAACACCGGCTATCATATCTATATTAATTTACGAACACCAGCTATCATATCTATATTAATTTACAAACACCGACTAGTATATCTATATTAGTTTACGAACACCAGCTAGTATATTTATATTAATTTATGAACACCGGCTAATATATCAATATTAATTTACCAACACAGGCTATCATATCTATATTAATTTACGAACACCGGATTGTATATTTATATTAATTTACAAGCAGCGGCTAGTATTTCTATATTAATTTAAAAATACCGACTGGTATATCTATATTAATATACGAGCACCAACTAGTATATCTATATTAAATTTGGGAACAATGGCTAGTATATCATTATTTATTTACAAACACCAACTAGTATATCTATATTAATTTATGTGAAGCGGCTAGTATATCTATATTAATTTACCAACCTGGTCTAGCATATCTATATTAATTTACCAAGAAAGTCTAGTATATCTATTTTAATTTACGAACACAGGTTAAAATTCCTATATTAATTTACAAACACCGTCTAGTATATCTCTATCAATTTACCAACACCAACTAGTATATCTATATTAATTTATCAACACCGGCTATCATATCTATATTAATTTAACAACACCGGCTGGTATATCTATATTAATTTATCAACGCCGGTTAACATATCTATATTAGTTTTCGAACACCGGCTAGTATATATATATTAATTGACGAACACCGGTTATCATATCTATACTAATTTACGAACACCGGCGTGTATATCTATATTAATTTAAAAACACCGGCGAGTATATCTATATTAATTTACGAACACTGGCTAGTATATCCATATTAATTTTCCAACACCGATTATCATATCTATATTAATTTAAGAACATGGGCTAGTATATCTATATTAATATACGAACACCAGCTAGTATATCTATATTAATTTATCAACACTGGTTAACATATCTACATTAGTTTCCGAACACCGTCTAGTATATATATATTAATTGACGAACACCGGCTATTATATCTATATTTATTTACGAACACCGGCTATCATATCTATATTAATATAAGAACAACAGCTAGTATATCTATATAAATTTACGAACACTGGCTGGTATATCTATATTAATTTACCAAAACTGGTTGGTATATCTATATTAATTTACCAACACAGGCTAGTATATCTATATTAATTTACGAACACCGAACACCGGCGATTATTTCTATATTAATTTACAAACACCTGCTAGTATATCTATATTAATTTAGAAACACCGTCTAGTATATCTATATTAATTTACCAACACCGGCTATCATATCTATATTAATTTACGAACACCGGCTAGTATATCTATATTAATTACGGAAACCTATTATCATATCTATATTAATTTAAGAACACCGGCTGGTATATCTATATTAATATAAGAACACCAGCTAGTATATCTATATAAATTTACGAACACTGGCTAGTAAATCTATATTAATTTACCAACACCGGCTAGTATATCTATATTAATTTATCAACACCGGATATTATACCTATATTAATTTACAAACACTAGATAGTATATCTATATTAATATACGAACACTAAGTAGTATATCTATATTAATTTAGGAACACCTCCTAGTATCTCATTATTTATTTACAAACACCAACTAGTATATCTATATGAATTTACGAACACCGGGCATTATATCTATATTAATTTACAAACACCTAATAGTAAATCTATATTAGTTTAGGAACAATGGCTTATATATCTATATTAATTTACTAACACCGTGTAATATATCTATATTAATTTATCACAGAAGCTAACATGTCTATATTAATTTATGAACACCGGCTAGTCTGTCTATATTAATTGACGAACACCTGCTATTATATGTATATTAATTTACGTACACTAGATATCAAATCTATATTTATTTACAAACACCGACTAGTATATCTATATTAGTTTACGAACACCACCCAGTATATCTATATTCATTTATGAACACCGCTAATATATCAATATTAATTTACCAACACCAACTTGTATATCTATATTAATTTAGGAAGAATGGCTAGTATCTCATTATTTATTTACAAACACCAACTAGTATATCTATATTAATTTACGAACAACGGCTATAGTATCTATATGAATTTACGAACACCAGGTAATATATCTATATTAATTTACCAACACCGGCTATCATGGCTATTTTAATATACGAACACCTGCTAGTATATCTATATTAATTTATCAACACCGGCTATCATATCTATATTAATTTACCAACAACAGCTAGTATATCTATATAAATTTACTACCACTTGCTATCATATCTATATTAATTTACAAACACCGGCTAGTATATCTCTATCAATTTACCAACACCCACTAATATATCTATATTAATTTATTAACACCCGCTATCATATCTATACTAATTTTCAAACAGAAGCAAGTATATCTGTATTAATTTACGAACACCAGCTAGTATATCTATATTAATTTATCAACACCGGCTATCATATCTATATTAATTTACAAACAGCAGCTAGTATATCTATATTAATTTACGAACACCGGCTAGTAAATCTATATTAATTTACGAACAACGGCTATCGTATCTGTATTAATTTACAAACACCAGATAGTATATCTATATTAATTAACGAACACCGGCTAGTATATCAATTTAATTTATCAACACTGGCTATTATATCTATATTAATATACGAACATAAACTAGTATATTTATATTAATTTAGGAACAAAGGCTAGTATCTCATTATTTATTTACAAACACCAACTAGTATTTCTATATTAATTTACGAACACAGGCTATTATATCTATATTAATTTATGAACACCGGCTAATAAATCTATATTAATTTACGAACACCAACGAGTATATCTATATTAATTTTCCAACAGTGGCTAGTATATCTATATTAATTTATCAAAAGGGGCTAACATGTCTATATTAATTTACGAACACCTATTATCATATCTATATTAATTTAAGAACACCGGCTAGTATATCTATATTAATTTACCAACAATGGCTAGTATATCTATATTAATATAAAAAACACGAGCTAGAATATCTATATAAATTTACGAACACCGTCTAGTATATCTATATTAATTTATCAACACCGGCTAACATATCTATATTAATTTACGAACACCGGTTAGTGTATCTATATTAATTTACGAACACTGGTTAGTGTATCTATATTAATTTACGAACACCGGCTAGTATATCTATATTAATTTACGAACACCGGCTATCATATATATATTAATTAACGAACACCGGATAGTATATCAATTTAATATACGAACACTGACTACTATATCTATATTAATTTACCAACACTGGCTGTCATATCTATATTAATTTACGCACACCAGTTAGTATATCTATATCAACTTACGAACACCGCCTATAATATTTTATTAATTTACAAACACCGTTTAATATATCTATATTAATTTAGAAGCATTGGCTAGTATATCTGTATTAATTTAAAAACACCGGCTGGTATATCTATATTATTATACGAACACCAAGTTGTATATCAATATTAATTTAGGTACACAGGCTAGTATCTCATTATTTATTTACAATCACCAACTAGTATATCTATATTAATTTACGAAAACGGGGAATTAAATCAAAATTAATTTACAAACACCGGTTAACAAATCTATATTAATTAACAAACACCTGATAGTAAATCTTTATTAGTTTAGGAACACCGGGTAGTATATCTATATTAATATACGAACACTGGCTAGTATATCTATATTAGTTTACGAACGCCGGCTATTATATATATTAATTTACCAACACCGGCTAGTATATCTATATTAATTTAAGAACACCGTCTATCATATCTATATTAATTTACGAACACTGGCTAGTATATCTATATTAATTTCCCAACACCGTATAGTATATCTATATTAATTTATCAACACCACCTAACATATCTATATTAATTTACAAACACCAGTTAGTATATCTATATTAATTTACAAACACCGGATAATATATCTATATTAATATACGAACACCAGCTAGTATATCTATATTAATTTATGAACACTGGTTAACATATCTACATTAGTTTCGGAACACCGTCTAGTATATATATATTAATTGACGAACACCGGCTATTATATCTATATTTATTTACGAACACCGGCTATCATATCTATATTAATATAAGAACACCAGCTAGTATATCTATATAAATTTACGAACACTGGCTGGTATGTCTATATTAATTTACCTAAACTTGTTGGTATATCTATATTAATTTACCAACACAGGCTAGTATATCTATATTAATTTACGAACACCGAACACCGGCGATTATTTCTATATTAATTTACAAACACCTGCTAGTATATCTATATCAATTTAGAAACACTGTCTAGTATATCTATATTAATTCACCAACACCGGCTATCATATCTATATTAATTTAGGAACACCGGCTAGTATATCGATATTAATTACGGAAACCTATTATCATATCTATATTAATTTAAGAAAACTGACTGGTATATCTATATTAATATAAGAACACCAGATAGTATATCTATATAAATTTACGAACACTGGCTAGTAAATCTATATTAATTTACCAACACCGGCTAGTATATCTATATTAATTTATGAACACTGGATATTATACCTATATTAATTTACAAACACTAGATAGTATATCTATATTAATATACGAACACTAAGTAGTATATCTATATTGATTTAGGAACACCTCTTAGTATCTCATTATTTATTTACAAACACCAACTAGTATATCTATATGAATTTACGAACACCGGGCATTATATCTATATTAATTTACAAACACCTAATAGTAAATCTATATTAGTTTAGGAACACCGGGTAGCATATCTATATTAATTTACGAACAATGGCTTATATATCTATATTAATTTACTAACACCGTGTAATATATCTATATTAATTTATCACAGAAGCTAACATGTCTATATTAATTTATGAACACCGGCTAGTCTGTCTATATTAATTGACGAACACCAGCTATTATATCTATATAATTTATCAACACCGGCTAGTATATCTATATTAATTTAGCAACACCGGCTATTATATCTATATTAATTTACGTACACTAGCTATCAAATCTATATTTATTTACAAACACCGACTAGTAAATCTATATTAGTTTACGAACTCCACCCAGTATATCTATATTCATTTATGAACACCGCTAATATATCAATATTAATTTACCAACACCAACTAGTATATCTATATTAATTTAGGAAGAATGGCTAGTATCTCATTATTTATTTACAAACACCAACTAGTATATCTATATTAATTTACGAACAACGGCTATAATATCTATATGAATTTACGAACGCAAGGTAATATATCTATTTTAATTTACCAACACCGGCTATCATGGCTATTTTAATATACGAACACCTGCTAGTATATCTATATTAATTTATCAACACCGGCTATCATATCTATATTAATTTACAAACACCAGCTAGTATATCTATATTAATTTACCATCAACGGCTAGTATATCTATATTAATTTACGAACACCGGCTAGTATATCTATATTAATTTACGAACAACGGCTATCATATCTGTATTAATTTACAAACACCAGATAGTATATCTATATTAATTAACGAACACCGGCTAGTATATCAATTTAATTTATCAACACTGGCTATTATATCTATATTAATATACGAACATAAACTAGTATATTTATATTAATTTAGGAACAAAGGCTAGTATCTCATTATTTATTTACAAACACCAACTAGTATTTCTATATTAATTTACGAACACAGGCTATTATATCTATATTAATTTATGAACACCGGCTAATAAATCTATATTAATTTACGAACACCAACGTGTATATCTATATTAATTTTCCAACAGTGGCTAGTATATCTATATTAATTTATCAAAAGGGGCTAACATGTCTATATTAATTTACGAACACCTATTGTCATATCTATATTAATTTAAGAACACCGGCTAGTATATCTATATTAATTTACCAACAATGGCTAATATATCTATATTAATATAAAAACACGAGCTAGTAAATCTATATAAATTCACGAACACTGTCTAGTATATCTATATTAATTTATCAATAGGGGCTAACATGTCCATATTAATTTACGAACTCCAACTCGTATATCTATATTAATATACGAACACTGGCTACTATATCTATATTAATTTACCAACACTGGCTGTCATATCTATATTAATTTACGCTCACCAGTTATTATATCTATATCAATTTACGAACACCGCCTATAATATTTTATTAATTTACAAACACCGTTTAATATATCTATATTAATTTAGAAGCATTGGCTAGTATATCTGTATTAATTTAAAAACACCGGCTGGTATATCTATATTAATATACGAACACCAAGTTGTATATCTATATTAATTTAGGTACACCGGCTAGTATCTCATTATTTATTTACAAACACCAACTAGTATATCTATATTAATTTACGAACACCGGGAATTATATCAAAATTAATTTACAAACACCGGTTAACAAATCTATATTAATTAACAAACACCTGATAGTAAATCTATATTAGTTTAGGAACACCGGGTAGTATATCTATATTAATTTACGAACACTGGCTAGTATATCTATATTAGATTACCAACACCGGCTATCATATCTAAATTAATTTACGAACACCGGCTATTATATATATTAATTTACCAACACAAGCTAGTATATCTATATTAATTTAAGAACACCGGCTATCATATCTATATTAATTTACGAACACCGTCTAGTATATATATATTAATTTACCAACACCAGCTAGTATATCTATATTAATTTCCCAACACCGTATAGTATATCTATATTAATTTAAGAACACCGTCTATCATATCTAAATTAATTTACCAACACCGGCTATCATATCTATATTAATTTAAGAACACCGGCTAGTATATCTATATTAATTTACAAACACAGGCTAATATATCTGTATTAATTTACGAACACTGGCTAGTATATCTATATTAATTTCCCAACACCGTATAGTATATCTATATTAATTTATCAACACCACCTAACATATCTATATTAATTTACAAACACCGGTTAGTATATCTATATTAATTTACAAACACCGGATAATATATCTATATTAATATACGAACACCAGCTAGTATATCTATATTAATTTATCAACACTGGTTAACATATCTACATTAGTTTCCGAACACCGTCTAGTATATATATATTAATTGACGAACACCGGCTATTATATCTATATTTATTTACGAACACCGGCTATCATATCTATATAAATATCAGAACACCAGCTAGTATATCTATATAAATTTACGAACACTGGCTGGTATATCTATATTAATTTACCAAAACTGGTTGGTATATCTATATTAATTTATGAACACTGGATATTATACCTATATTAATTTACAAACACTAGATAGTATATCTATATTAATATACGAACACTAAGTAGTATATCTATATTAATTTAGGAACACCTCCTAGTATCTCATTATTTATTTACAAACACCAACTAGTATATCTATATGAATTTACGAACACCGGGCATTATATCTATATTAATTTACAAACACCTGATAGTAAATCTATATTAGTTTACCAACAATGGCTATCATATCTAAATTAATTTACGAACGCCGGCTATTCTATATATTAATTTACTAACACCGGCTAGTATATTTATATTAATTTAAGAACACCGTCTAGTATATATATATTAATTTACCAACACCAGCTAGTATATCTGTATTAATTTCCCAACACCGTATAGTATATCTATATTAATTTAAGAACACCGTCTGTCATATCTAAATTAATTTACGAACGCCGGCTATTATATATATATTAATTTACCAACACCGGTTATGATATCTATTAAAATTTACGAACACCGGCTAGTATATCTATATTAATTTACAAACACAGGCTAATATATCTGTATTAATTTACGAACACTGGCTAGTATATCCATATTAATTTACCAACACCGTATAGTATATCTATATTAATTTATCAACAGCGGTTAACATATCTATATTAATTTACTAACACCGGTTAGTATATCTGTATTTATTTATAAACACCAGGTATCATATACATATTAATCTACAAACACTAGCTAGTATATCTATATTAATTTACGAACACCGGATAGTATATCCATATTAATTTACGAACACCGATTATCATATCTATATTAATTTAAGAACACCGGCTAATATATCTATATTAGTTTACCAACAATGGCTAATATATCTATATTAATATAAGGACACCTGCTGGTATATCTATATAAATTCACGAACACTGGCTAGTATATCTATGTTTATTTACGAACACTGGCAAGTATACCTAGATTGTTTTACGAACACCGGGTAGTATATCTATATTAATTTATCAACACCGGCTATCATATCTATATTAATTTACGTACACTAACTATCAAATCTATATTTATTTACAAACACCGACTAGTATATCTATATTAGTTTACGAACACCACCCAGTATATCTATATTAATTTATGAACACCGGCTAATATATCAATATTAATTTACCAACACAGGCTATCATATCTATATTAATTTACGAACACCGGATTGTATATTTATATTAATTTACAAGCAGCGGCTAGAATTTCTATATTAATTTAAAATCACCGACTGGTATATCTATATTAATATACGAACACCAACTAGTATATCTATATTAAATTATGAACAGCGGCTAGTATATCTATATTAATTTACCAAGAAAGGCTAGTATATCTATTTTAATTTACGAACACAAGTTAAAATTTCTGTATTAATTTACAAACACCGTCTAGTATATCTCTATCAATTTACCAACACCAACTAGTATATCTATATTAATTTATCAACACCGGCAATCATATCTATTCTAATTTTCAAACAGAAGCAAGTATATCTGTATTAATGTACGAACATCGGCTAGCATATTTATATTAATTTATCAACACCGGCTATCATATCCATCTTAATTTACAAACACAAGCTAGTATATCTATATTAACATACGAACACTGGCTATTATATCTATATTAATTTACCAACACCGGCTGTCATATCTATATTAATTTACGCACACCAGTTAGTATATATATATCAATTTACGAACACCGCCTATAATATTTTATTATTTTACAAACACCGTTTAATATATCTATATTAATTAAAAGCATTGGCTAGTATATCTGTATTAATTTAAAAACACCGGCTGGTATATCTATATTAATATACGAACACCAAGTTGAATATCTATATTAATTTAGGTACACCGGCTAATATCTCATTATTTATTTACAAACACCAACTAGTATATCTATATTAATTTACGAACACCGTAAATTATATCAAAATTAATTTACAAACACCGGATAACAAATCTATATTAATCAACAAACACCTGATAGTAAATCTATATTAGTTTAGGAACACCGAGTAGTATATCTATATTAATTTACGAACGCCGTCTATCATATCTATATTAATTTACGAACACCGTCTAGTATATATATATCAATTTACCAAATCCGTATATTATATCTATATTAATTTAGGAACACCATCTATCATATCTGAATTAATTTACCAACACCGGCTATCATATCTATATTTATTTACGAACACCGGCTAGTATATCTATATTAATTTACCAACACAGGCTAATATATCTGTATTAATTTACGAACACAGTCTAGTATATCTATATTAATTTCCCAACACCGTATACCATATCTATATTAATTTATCAACACCGGCTATCATATCTAAATTAATTTACCAACACCGGCTATCATATCTATATTAATTTACGAACACCATCTAGAATAGCTGTATTTATTTATTAACACCAGCTATCATATACATATTAATCTACAAACACTAGCTAGTATATCTATATTAATTTACAAACACTAGATAGTATATCTATATTAATATACGAACACTAAGTAGTATATATATATTAATTTAGGAACACCTTCTAGTATCTCATTATTTATTTACAAACACCAACTAGTATATCTCTATTAATTTACAAACACCAACTAGTATATCTCTATTAATTTACAAACACCAGTTAACAAATCTATATTAATTTACAAACACCTGAAAGTAAATCTATATTAGTTTATGAACATCGGGTAGTATATCTATATTAATTTACGAACACTGGCTAGTATATCTATATTAATTTACCGACACCGGCTATCATATCTAAATTAATTTACAAACGCCGGCTAGTATATGTATATTAATTTACCAACACCGGCTAGTTTATCTATATTAAATTAAGAACACCGGTTATCATATCTATATTAATTTACGAACAACAGGTAGTATATGTATATTAATTTAACAACACCGGCTATTAATTCTATATTAATTTACAAACAACGGCTAGTATATATATATTAATTTACCAACACACGCTAGTATATCTATATTAATTTAAGAAAACCGTCTATCATATCTATATTAATTTACGAACATCGTTTAGTATATATATATTAATTTACCAACACCGGCTAATATATCTGTATTAATTTACGAACACCGGTTAGTATATCTATATTAATTTACAAACACCGGCTAGTATATCTATTTTAATATACGAACACCAGCTAGTATATCTATATTAATTAACGCACACTCGCTATTATATCTATATTAATTTACGAACACCGGCTAGTATATCTATATTAATTTATCAACACCAGCTATCATATCTATTTTAATTTACGAACACTGGCTAGTATATGAATATTAATTTAACACCACCGGCTAGTATATCTATATTAATTTATCAACACTTGTTAACATATCTATATTAGTTTCTGAACACCGGCAAGTATATATATATTAATTGACAAACACCGGCTATCATATCTATATTGCTATAAGAACACCAGCTAGTATATCTATATAAATTTACGAACACTGGCTAGTATATCTATATTAATTTACCAACACTGGCTAGTATATCTATATTAATTTACCAACACCGGCTATTATATCTATATTAATTTACAAACACCTGCAAATATATCTATATTAATTTAGAAACACTGTCTTGTATGTCTTTATTAATTCACCAACACCGGCTATCATATCTATATTAATTCACCAACACCGGCTTGTATATCAATTTAAGTTATCAACACTGGCTGTTATATCTATAATAATATACGAACATAAACTAGTATATCTATATTAATTTAGGAACAAAGGCAAGTATCTTATTATTTATTTACAAACACCAACTAGTATTTCTATATTAATTTACGAACACAGGCTATTATATCTATATTAATTTATGAACACCGGCTAATAAATCTATATTAATTTACAAACACCAACGAGTATATCTATATTAATTTTCCAACAGTGGCTAGTATATCTATATTAATTTATCAAAAAGGGGCTAACATGTCTATATTAATTTACGAACACCTATTATCATATCTATATTAATTTAAGAACACCGGCTAGTATATCTATATTAATTTACCAACAATGGCTAGTATATCTATATTAATATAAAAACACGAGCTAGAAAATCTATATAAATTCACGAACATTGTCTAGTATATCTATATTAATTTATCAATAGGGGCTGACATGTCTATATTAATTTACGAACACCGGTTAGTGTATCTATATTAATTTACGAACACTGGTTAGTGTATCTATATTAATTTACGAACACCGGCTAGTATATCTATATTAATTTACGAACACCGGCTATCATATATATATTAATTAACGAACACCGGATAGTATATCAATTTAATTTATGAACACTGGCTATTATATCTATATTAATTTACAAACTCCAACTAGTATATCTATATTAATATACGAACACTGGCTACTATATCTATATTAATTTACCAACACTGGCTGTCATATCTATATTAATATACGAACACCAAGTTGTATATCTATATCAACTTACGAACACCGCCTATAATATTTTATTAATTTACAAACACCGTTTAATATATCTATATTAATTTAGAAGCATTAGCTAGTATATCTGTATTAATTTAAAAACACCGGCTGGTATATCTATATTAATATACGAACACCAAGTTGTATATCTATATTAATTTAGGTACACAGGCTAGTATCTCATTATTTATTTACAAACACCAACTAGTATATCTATATTAATTTACGAACACCGGGAATTAAATCAAAATTAATTTACAAACACCGGTTAACAAATCTATATTAATTAACAAACACCTGATAGTAAATCTTTATTAGTTTAGGAACACCGGGTAGTATATCTATATTAATATACGAACACTGGCTAGTATATCTATATTAGTTTACGAACGCCGGCTATTATATATATTAATTTACCAACACCGGCTAGTATATCTATATTAATTTAAGAACACCGTCTATCATATCTATATTAATTTACGAACACCCTCTAGTATATATATATTAATTTACCAACACCAGCTAGTATATCTATATTAATTTCCCAACACCGTATAGTATATCTATATTAATTTAAGAACACCGTCTATCATATCTAAATTAATTTACCAACACCGGCTATGATATCTATATTAATTTACGAACACCGGCTGGTATATCTATATTAATTTACAAACACAGGCTAATATATCTGTATTAATTTACGAACACTGGCTAGGATATCTATATTAATTTACCAACACCGGTTAGTATATCTATATTAATTTACAAACACCGGATAATATATCTATATTAATATACGAACACCGGCTATTATATCTATATTTATTTACGAACACCGGCTATCATATCTGTATTAATATAACAACACCACCTAGTATATCTATATAAATTTACGAACACTGGCTGGTATATCTATATTAATTTACCAAAACTTGTTGGTATATCTATATCAATTTAGAAACACTGTCTAGTATATCTATATTAATTTACCAACACAGGCTATCATATCTATATTAATTTACGAACACCGGCTAGTATATCGATATTAATTACGGAAACCTATTATCATATCTATATTAATTTAAGAACACCGGCTGGTATATCTATATTAATATAAGAACACCAGATAGTATATCTATATAAATTTACGAACACTGGCTAGTAAATCTATATTAATTTACCAACACCGGCTAGTATATCTATATTAATTTATGAACACTGGATATTACACCTATATTAATTTACAAACACTAGATAGTATATCTATATTAATATACGAACACTAAGTAGTATATCTATATTAATTTAGGAACACCTCCTAGTATCTCATTATTTATTTACAAACACCAACTAGTATATCTATATGAATTTACGAACACCGGGCATTATATCTATATTAATTTACAAACACCTGATAGTAAATCTATATTAGTTTAGGAACACCGGGTAGTATATCTATATTAATTTACGAACAATGGCTAATATATCTATATTAATTTACTAACACTGGATTTATTAATATATCTATATTAATTTACTAACACCGTGTAATATATCTATATTAATTTATCACAGAAGCTAACATGTCTATATTAATTTATGAACACCGGCTAGACTGTCTATATTAATTGACGAACACCAGCTATTATATCTATATAATTTATCAACACCGGCTAGTATACTTATATTAATTTAGCAACACCGGCTATTATATGTATATTAATTTACGTACACTAGCTATCAAATCTATATTTATTTACAAACACCGACTAGTATATCTATATTAGTTTACGAACACCACCCAGTATATCTATATTCATTTATGAACACCGCTAATATATCAATATTAATTTTCCAACACCAACTAGTATATCTATATTAATTTAGGAAGAATGGCTAGTATCTCATTATTTATTTACAAACACCAACTAGTATATCTATATTAATTTACGAACAACGGCTATAATATCTATATGAATTTACGAACGCTAAGTAATATTTCTATTTTAATTTACCAACACCGGCTATCATGGCTATTTTAATATACGAACACCTGCTAGTATATCTATATTAATTTATCAACACCGGCTATCATATCTATATTAATTCACAAACACCAGCTAGTATATCTATATTAATTTACCAACAACGGCTAGTATATCTATATTAATTTACGAACACCGGTTAAAATTTCTATATTAATTTACAAACACCGTCTAGTATATCTATATTAGTTTACCAGCAACAGCTAGTATATCTATATAAATTTACTACCACTTGCTATCATATCTATATTAATTTACTAACACCGGCTAGTATATCTCTATCAATTTACCAACACCCACTAATATATCTATATTAATTTATTAACACCGGCTATCATATCTATACTAATTTTCAAACAGAAGCAAGTATATCTGTATTAATTTACGAACACCAGCTAGTATATCTATATTAATTTATCAACACTGGCTATCATATCCATATTAATTTACAAACAGCAGCTAGTATATTTATATTAATTTACGAACACCGGCTAGTATATCTATATTAATTTACGAACACCGGCTAGTATATCTATATTAATTTACGAACAACGGCTATCGTATCTGAATTAATTTACCAATACCAGATAGTATATCTATATTAATTAACGAACACCGGCTAGTATATCAATTTAATTTATCAACACAGGCTATTATATCTATATTAATATACGAATATAAACTAGTATATTTATATTAATTTAGGAACAAAGGCTAGTATCTCATTATTTATTTACAAACACCAACTAGTATTTCTATATTAATTTACGAACACAGGCTATTATATCTATATTAATTTATGAACACCGACTAATAAATCTATATTAATTTACGAACACCAACGAGTATATCTATATTAATTTTCCAACAGTGGCTAGTATATCTATATTAATTTATCAAAAGGGGCTAACATGTCTATATTAATTAACGAACACCTATTGTCATATCTATATTAATTTAAGAACACCTGCTAGTATATCTATATTAATTTACCAACAATGGTTAGTATATCTATATTAATATAAAAACACGAGCTAAAAAATCTATATAAATTCACGAACACTGTCTAGTATATCTATATTAATTTATCAATAGGGGCTAACATGTCCATATTAATTTACGAACTCCAACTAGTATATCTATATTAATATACGAACACTGGCTACTATATCTATATTAATTTACCAACACTGGCTGTTATATCTATATTAATTTACGCTCACCAGTTAGTATATCTATATCAACTTACGAACACCGCCTATAATATTTTATTAATTTACAAACACCGTTTAATATATCTATATTAATTTAGAAGCATTGGCTAGTATATCTGTATTAATTTAAAAACACCGGCTGGTATATCTATATTAATATACGAACACCAAGTTGTATATCTATATTAATTTAAGTACACCGGCTAGTATACATTATTTATTTACAAACACCAACTAGTATATCTATATTAATTTACGAACACCGGGAATTATATCAAAATTAATTTACAAACACCGGTTAACAAATCTATATTAATTATCAAACACCTGATAGTAAATCTTTATTAGTTTAGGAACACCGGGTAGTATATCTATATTAATATACGAACACTGGCTAGTATATCTATATTAGTTTACCAACACCGGCTATCATATCTAAATTAATTTACGAACGCCGGCTATTATTTATATTAATTTACCAACACCGGCTAGTATATCTATATTAATTTAAGAACACCGTCTAGTATATATATATTAATTTACCAACACCAGCTAGTATATCTATATTAATTTCCCAACACCGTATAGTATATCTATATTAATTTAAGAACACCGTCTATCATATCTAAATTAATTTACGAACGCCGGCTATTATATATATATTAATTTACCAACACCGGCTATGATATCTATTAAAATTTAGGAACACCGGCTAGTATATCTATATTAATTTCCCAACACCGTATAGTATATCTATATTAGTTTAAGAACACCGACTATCATATCTAAATTAAATTACCAACACCGGCTTTCATATCTATATTAATTTACGAACACCGGCTAGTATATCTATATTAATTTACAAACACAGGCTAATATATCTGTATTAATTTACGAACACTGGCTAGTATATCTATATTAATTTCCCAACACCGTATAGTATATCTATATTAATTTATCAACACCACCTAACATATCTATATTAATTTACAAACACCGGTTAGTATATCTATATTAATTTACAAACACCGGTTAGTATATCTGTATTAATTTACAAACACCGGATAATATATCTATATTAATATACGAACACCGGCTAGTATATCTCTATCAATTTACCAACACCCACTAATATATCTATATTAATTTATTAACACCGGCTATCATATCTATACTAATTTTCAAACAGAAGCAAGTATATCTGTATTAATTTACGAACACCAGCTAGTATATCTATATTAATTTATCAACACCGGCTATCATATCTATATTAATTTACAAACAGCAGCTAGTATATCTATATTAATTTATCAACACTGGTTAACATATCTACATTAGTTTCCGAACACCGTCTAGTATATATATATTAATTGACGAACACCGGCTATTATATCTATATTTATTTACGAACACCGGCTATCATATCTATATTAATATAAGAACACCAGCTAGTATATCTATATAAATTTACGAACACTGGCTGGTATATCTATATTAATTTACCAAAACTGGTTGGTATATATATATATTAATTTACCAACACAGGCTAGTATATCTATATTAATTTACGAACACCAAACACCGGCGATTATTTCTATATTAATTTACACACACCTGCCAGTATATCTATATCAATTTAGAAACACTGTCTAGTATATCTATATTAATTCAACAACACCGGCTATCATATCTATATTATATACGAGCACCGGCTAGTATATCGATATTAATTACGGAAACCTATTATCATATCTATATTAATTTAAGAACACCGGCTGGTATATCTATATTAATATAAGAACACCAGCTAGTATATCTATATAAATTTACGAACACTGGCTAGTAAATCTATATTAATTTACCAACACCGGCTAGTATATCTATATTAATTTATGAACACTAGATATTATACCTATATTAATTTACAAACACTAGATAGTATATCTATATTAATATACGAACACTAAGTAGTATATCTATATTAATTTAGGAACACCTCCTAGTATCTCATTATTTATTTACAAACACCAACTAGTATATCCATATGAATTTACGAACACCGGGCATTATATCTATATTAATTTACAAACTCCTGACAGTAAATCTATATTACTTTAGGAACACCGGGTAGTATATCTATATTAATTTACGAACACTAGCTAGTATATCTATATTAATTTACCAACAACGGCTATCATATCTAAATTAATTTACGAACGCCGGCTATTATATATATTAATTTACTAACACCGGCTAGTATATTTATATTAATTTAAGAACACCGTCTAGTATATATATATTAATTTACCAACACCAGCTAGTATATCTGTATTAATTTCCCAACACCGTATAGTATATCTATATTAATTTAAGAACACCGTCTATCATATCTAAATTAATTTACGAACGCCGGCTATTATATATATATTAATTTACCAACACCGGCTATGATATCTATTAAAATTTACGAACACCGGCTAGTATATCTATATTAATTTACAAATACAGGCTAATATATCTGTATTAATTTACGAACACTGGCTAGTATATCTATATTAATTTCCCAACACCGTATAGTATATCTATATTAATTTATCAACAGCAGTTAACATATCTATATTAATTTACTAACACCGGTTAGTATATCTGTATTTATTTATTAACACCAGGTATCATATACATATTAATCTACAAACACTAGCTAGTATATCTATATTAATTTACGAACACCGGCTAGTATATCCATATTAATTTACGAACACCGATTATCATATCTATATTAATTTAAGAACACCGGCTAGTATATCTATATTAGTTTACCAACAATGGCTAATATATCTATATTAATATAATAACACCAGCTGGTATATCTATATAAATTCACGAACACTGGCTAGTATATCTATGTTTATTTACGAACACTGGCAAGTATACCAAGATTGTTTTACGAACACCGGGTAGTATATCTATATTAATTGATGAACACCGGCTATCATATCTATATTAATTTACGTACACTAGCTATCAAATCTATATTTATTTACAAACACCGACTAGTATATCTATATTAGTTTACGAACACCACCCAGTATATCTATATTAATTTATGAACACCGGCTAATATATCAATATTAATTTACCAACACCGGATTGTATATTTATATTAATTTACAAGCAGCGGCTAGTATATCTATATTAATTTTAAAATACCGACTGGTATATCTATATTAATATACGAACACCAACTAGTATATCTATATTAAATTAGGGAACAATGGCTAGTATCTCATTATTTATTTACAAACACCAACTAGTATATGTATATTAATTTATGAACAGCGGCTAGTATATCTATATTAATTTACCAACACGGTCTAGCATATCTATATTAATTTACCAAGAAAGGCTAGTATATCTATTTTAATTTACGAACACAGGTTAAAATTTCTATCTTAATTTACAAACACAATCTAGTATATCTATATTAACATACGAACACTGGCTAGTATATCTATATTAATTTACCAACACCGGCTGTCATATTTATATTTATTTACGCACACCATTTAGTATATCTATATCAACTTACGAACACCGCCTATAATATTTTATTAATTTACAAACACCGTTTAATATATCTATATTAATTTAGAAGCATTGGCTAGTATATCTGTATTAATTTAAAAACACCGGCTGGTATATCTATATTAATATACGAACACCAAGTTGAATATCTATATTAATTCAGGAACACCGTCTATCATATCTAAATTAATTTACCAACACCAGCTATCATATCTATATTTATTTACGAACACCGGCTAGTATAACTATATTAATTTACAAACACAGGCTAATATATCTGTATTAATTTACGAACACTGTCTAGTATATCTATATTAATTTCCCAACACCGTATACTATATCTATATTAATTTATCAACACCGGCTATCATATCTAAATTAATTTACGAACGCCGGCTATTATATATACTAATTTACCAACACCGGCTAGTATATCTATATTAATTTAAGAACACCGTCTAGTATATATATATTAATTTATCAACACCAGCTATTATATCTATATTAATTTCCCAACACCGTATAGTATATCTATATTAATTTAAGAACACCGTCTATCATATCTAAATTAATTTACCAACACCGGCTATCATATCTATATTAATTTACGAACACCGGCTAGTATATCTATATTAATTTACAAACACAGGCTAATATATCTGTATTAATTTACGAACACTGGCTAGTATATCTATATAAATTTCCCAACACCGTATAGTATATCTATATTAATTTATCAACATCGGTTAACATATCTATATTAATTTACTAACACCGGTTAGTATATCTATATTAATTTACAAACACCGGATAATATATCTATATTAATATACGAACACCAGCTAGTTTATCTATATTAATTTACCAACACCGGCTGTCATATCTATATTAATTTACGCACACCAGTTAATATATC
>NW_027467861.1:0-56785 GCF_004210375.1 Tachypleus tridentatus
GTTTAGCTTATGTTTAAGTAGTTTTAATGATTTATTCACAGGTTTAGCTTATGTTTAAGTAGTTTTAATGATTTATTTACAGGTTTAGTCTATGTTTAAGTAGTTTTAATGATTTATTTACACGTTTAGCTTATGTTTAAGTAGTTTTAATGATTTATTCACAGGTTTAGCTTATGTTTAAATGTTTTAATGATTTTTTCACAGGTTTAGCTTATGTTTAAGTAGTTTTAATGGTTTATTCACAGGTTTACTTATGTTTAAGTAGTTTTAATGATTTATTCACAGGTTTAGCTTATGTTTAAGTAGTTTTAATGACTTATTCACAGGTTAACTTATGTTTAAGAAGTTTTAATGAATTATTCACTGTAATAGCTTATATGTAAGTAGTTTTAATGATTTATTCACAGGTTTAGCTTATGTTTAAGTAGTTTTAATGATTTATTTACACCTTTAGTCAATTTTTAGTAGTTTTAATGACTTATTCACACGTTTAGCCAATGTTTAAATAGTTTAATGGTTTATTCAAACGTTTAGCTTGTATTTAAATGGTTTTAATGATTTATTCACACGTATAACTGACGTTTAAATAGTGTTAATGATTTATTTATAGGTGTAGCTTACGTTTAAGTATTTTAAATAATCCATTCGCAGGTTTCGGTTATGCTTAAGTGGTTTTAATGATATATTGACAGGTTTAGCGTCTGTCTTAGTATTTTTAATGATTTATTTACAGCTTAAGTCTATGTTAAAGTAATTTTAATGATTTATCCACAAGTTTAGGCTAGGTCTAAGTAGTTGTATTTATTGATTAACACCTTTAGTTTATGTTTAAGTAGTTGTAGTGATTTATTTCTAAATTTAGTTTATGTTTAGCTAATTTTAATGATTTATTCGCACGTTTTGTTTATGTTCAGCTAATTTCAATGATTTTTTCGCCCGTTTAATTTATGTTTAAATAGTTTAAATGAATTTTTTAGAGGTATACCTTATGTTTAAGTAGTTTTAATGATTTATTCACAGGCTTAGCTTATATTTAAGTAGTTTTAATGATTTATTCACAGGTTTAGCTTATGGTTAAGTAGTTTTAATGATTTATTTACACGTTTAGTCAATTTTTAAGTAGTTTTAATGATTTATTCACACGTTTAGCCAATGTTTAAATAGTTTAATGATTTATTCACACGTTTAGCTTATATTTAAATAGTTTTAATGATTTATTCACACGTTTACTTATGTTTAACTGATGATTTAAATATGTTTAAGTTTTAATGATTTATTTACAGGTTTAGCTTATGTTTAAGTAGCTTATTTTAAATAATGATTTATTCACAGGTTTAGCTTATGTTTAAGTAGTTTTAATGATTTATTCACAGTAGTTTACACGTTTAGTTTATGTTTAAGTAGTTTTAATGATTTATTCACACGTTTAGTTTATGTTTAAGTAGTTTTAATGATTTATTCACAGGTTTAGCTTATGTTTAAGTAGTTTTAATGATTTATTCACAGGTTTAGCTTATGTTTAAGTAGTTTTAATGATTTATTCACAGGTTTAGCTTATGTTTAAGTAGTTTTAATGATTTATTCACAGTTTAAGTTTTATTATGTTTAAGTAGTTTTAATGATTTATTCACAGGTTTAGTTTATGTTTAAGTAGTTTTAATGATTTATTCACACGTTTACTTATGTTTAAGTAGTTTTAATGTTTTATGTTTATTCACAGGTTTATGTTTAAGTAGTTTTAATGATTTATTCACAGGTTTAGCTTATGTTTAAGTAGTTTTAATGATTTATTCACGTTTAGTTTATGTTTAAGTAGTTTTAATGATTTATTCACAGTTTAGTTTATGTTTAGTTTTAATGATTTATTACACGTTTTATTTATGTAGTTTTAATGATTTATTCACACGTTTAATTTATGTTTAAGTAGTTTTAATGATTTATTTACAGGTTTAGCTTATGTTTAAGTAGTTTTAATGATTTATTCACAGGTTTAGCTTATGTTTAAGTAGTTTTAATGATTTATTCATAGTTTAGCTTATGTTTAAGTAGTTTTAATGATTTATTCACAGGTTTAGCTTATGTTTAAGTAGTTTTAATGATTTATTTACACGTTTAGCTTATGTTTAAGTAGTTTTAATGATTTATTCACAGGTTTAGCTGATGTTTAAGTAGTTTTAATGATTTTTCACAGGTTTAGCTTATGTTTAAGTAGTTTTAATTGTTTATTCAAAGGTTTAATTATGTTTAAGTAGTTTTAATGATTTATTCACAGGTTTAGCCTATGTTTAAGTAGTTTTAATGATTTATTCACAGGTTTAGCTATGTTTAAGTAGTTTTAATGATTTATTCACAGGTTTAACTATGTTTTGGTAGTTTTAATGATTTATTCAAACGTTTAGTTTATGTTTAAGTTGTTTTAATGATTTATTCAAACGTTATTTTTTATGTTTAAGTAGTTTTAATGAATTATTCACTGGTTTAGCTTATGTTTAAGAAGTTTTAATGATTTATTCACAGGTTTATCTTATGTTTAAGTAGTTTTAATGATTTATTCACAGGTTTAGCCTATGTTTAAGTAGTTTTATTGATTTATTTACTGGTTTAGCCTATGTTTAATTAGTTTTAATGATTTATTCACACTTTTAGCTTATGTTTAAGTAGTTTTAATGATTTATTTTACACGTTTAGCTTGTGTTTAAGTTGTTTTAATGATTGATTGAAATGTTTAGGTTATGTTTAAGTAGTTTTAATGATTTATTCACAGGTTTAGCTTATGTTTAAAAGTTTTAATGATTTATTCATAGGTTTACTTATGTTTAAATAGTTTTAATGATTTATTCACAGGTTTAGCCTATGTTTAAGTAGTTTTAATGATTTATTTACAGTTTAGCCTATGTTTAAGTAGTTTTAATGATTTATTCACAGGTTAACTTATGTTTAAGAAGTTTTAATGATTATTCACTGGTTTAGCTTATGTTTAAGAAGTTTTAATGATTTTTTCACACGTTTAGTTGATGTTTAAGTAGTTTTAATGACTTATTCACACGTTTAGGTTGTGTTTAAGTAATTTTAATGATTTTTTTAAACGTTTAGCTTGTGTTTAAGTTGTTTTAATGATTTATTGAAATAATTATGTTATGTTTAAGAAGTTTTAATGATTTATATAAACGTTTAGCTTATGTTTAAGTTGTTTTAATAATTTATTCAAATGTTTAAGAAGTTTTTGATTTATTCACAGGTTATGTTTAAATAGTTTTAATGATTTATTCACAGGTTTAGCTTATGTTTAAATAGTTTTAATGATTTATTCACAGGTTTAGTTTTAATGATTTATTTATAGTTTTAATTTATTTACACGTTTTTTATGTTTAAATAGTTTTAATATTTATTTACACGTTTAGCTTATGTTTAAGTAGTTTTAATGATTTATTCACATGTTTAGCTTATGTTTAAGTAGTTTTAATGATTTATTCACACGTTTAGCTTATGTTTAAATAGTTTTAATGATTTATTCACACGTTTAGCTTATGTTTAAGTAGTTTTAAGATTTTTAATGAGTTTTTATTTACATGTTTAGCTTATGTTTAAGTAGTTTTAATGATTTATTCACATGTTTAGCTTTATGTTTAAGTAGTTTTAATGATTCACAGGTTTCATGTTTAAGTAGTTTAGCTTATGTTTAAGTAGTTTTAATGATTTATTCACACGTTTAGCTTATGTTTAAGTAGTTTTAATGATTTATTCACAGGTTTAGCTTATGTTTAAGTAGTTTTAATGATTTTTCACAGGTTTAGCTTATGTTTAAGTAGTTTTAATGATTTATTCACAGGTTTAGCTTATGTTTAAGTAGTTTTAATGTTTATTCACAGGTTTAGCTTATGTTTTAGTTTTAATGATTTATTCACAGGTTTATGTTTAAGTAGTTTAATGTAGTTTTAATGATTTATTCACAGGTTTAGCCTATGTTTAAGTAGTTTTAAATTTATTCACAGGTTTGATTTATGATTTTTCACAGGTTTAGCTTATAGTTTTAATGATTTATTCACATGTTTAGTAGTTTTAAGTAGTTTTAATGATTTATTCACATGTTTAGTTTATGTTTAAGTAGTTTTAATGATTTATTCACAGTTTTAGATTTATTCACAGGTTTTTATGTTTAAGTAGTTTTAATGATTTATTCACACGTTTAGCCAATGTTTAAATAGTTTAATGATTTATTCACACGTTTAGCTTGTATTTAAGTGGTTTTAATGATTTATTCACACCTATAGCACATTTTTAAATAGTTTTAATGATTTATTTACAGGTTTAGCTTACGTTTATGTATTTTAAATAATTTATTCACAGGTTTAGCTTATGTTTAAGTAGTTTTAATAATTTATTGGCAGGTTTAGCCTATGTTTAAGAAGTTTTAATGATTTATTCACAGGTTAAGCCTATATTTAACTAGTTTTAATTATTTACCACAAGTTTAGACTATGTTTAAGTTGTTTTAATGATTTATTCACATGTTTAGCTTATGTTTAAGTAGTTTTAATGATTTATTCACAGGTTTAGCCTATGTTTAAGTAGTTTTAATGATTTATTTACTGGTTTAGTCTATGTTTATGTAGTTTTAATGATTTATTCACACGTTTAGCTTATGTTTAAGTAGTTTTAATGACTTATTCACAGGTTTAGCTTATGTTTAAATGTTTTAATGATTTTTTCACAGGTTTAGCTTATGTTTAAGTAGTTTTAATGGTTTATTCACAGGTTTACTTATGTTTAAGTAGTTTTAATGATTTATTCACAGGTTTAGCCTATGTTTAAGTAGTTTTAATGACTTATTCACAGGTTAACTTATGTTTAAGAAGTTTTAATGAATTATTCACTGTAATAGCTTATATTTAAGTAGTTTTAATGATTTATTCACAGGTTTAGCTTATGTTTAAGTAGTTTTAATGATTTATTCACACCTTTAGTCAATTTTTTAGTAGTTTTAATGATTTATTCACACGTTTAGCCAATGTTTAAATAGTTTAGTGGTTTATTCAAACGTTTAGCTTGTATTTAAATGGTTTTAATGATTTATTCACACGTATAACTGACGTTTAAATAGTGTTAATGATTTATTTATAGGTGTAGCTTACGTTTAAGTATTTTAAATAATCCATTCGCAGGTTTCGGTTATGCTTAAGTGGTTTTAATGATATATTGACAGGTTTAGCGTCTGTCTTAGTATTTTTAATGATTTATTTACAGCTTAAGTCTATGTTAAAGTAATTTTAATGATTTATCCACAAGTTTAGGCTAGGTCTAAGTAGTTGTATTTATTGATTAACACCTTTAGTTTATGTTTAAGTAGTTGTAATGATTTATTCCTAAGTTTAGTTTATGTTTAGCTAATTTTAATGATTTATTCGCACGTTTTGTTTATGTTCAGCTAATTTAAATGATTTTTCGCCCGTTTTATTTATGTTTAAATAGTTTAAATGAATTTTTTAGAGGTATACCTTATGTTTAAGTAGTTTTAATGATTTATTCACAGGCTTAGCTTATATTTAAGTAGTTTTAATGATTTATTCACAGGTTTAGCTTATGGTTAAGTAGTTTTAATGATTTATTTACACCTTTAGTCAATTTTTTAGTAGTTTTAATGATTTATTCACACGTTTAGCCAATGTTTAAATAGTTTAATGGTTTATTCACACGTTTAGCTTGTATTTAAATGGTTTTAATGATTTATTCACACGCATAACTGACGTTTAAATAGTGTTAATGATTTATTTACAGGTGTAGCTTACGTTTAAGTATTTTAAATAATCTATTCACAGGTTTCGCTTATGTTTAAGTGGTTTTAATGATTTATTGACAGGTTTAGCCTATGTCTTAGTATTTTTAATGATTTATTTACAGTTAAGTCTATGTTAAAGTAGTTTTAATGATTTATCCACAAGTTTAGGCTAGGTCTAAGTAGTTGTATTTATTTATTAACACGTTTAGTTTATGTTTAAGTAGTTGTAATGATTTATTCCCAAGTTTAGTTTATGTTTAGCTAATTTTAATGATTTATTCGCACGTTTTGTTTATGTTTAAGCTAATTTTAATGATTTTTTCACCCGTTTAATTTATGTTTAAATAGTTTTAATGATTTTTACAGGTTTACCTTATGTTTAAGTAGTTTTAATGATTTATTCACAGGTTTAGCTTATGTTTAAGTAGTTTTAATGATTTATTCACAGGTTTAGCTTATGTTTAAAGTTTTAATGATTTTTAATAGTTTTAATGATTTTTCACACGTTTAGCTTATGTTTAAGTAGTTTTAATGATTTAGGTTTAAGTAGTTTTAATGATTTATTAAGTATGTTTTAGTTTTAATGATTTATTCACAGGTTTAGTTTTATGTTTAAGTAGTTTTAATGATTTATTCACAGGTTTTAGCTTTTAGTTTTAATGATTTTTAAGTAGTTTTAATGATTTATTCACACACTATGTTTAGTTTTATGATTTTTCACAAGTTTAGTTTTAATGATTTATTCACACGTTTAGCTTATGTTTAAGTAGTTTTAATGATTTATTCACACGTTTAGCTTATGTTTAAGTAGTTTTAATGATTTATTCACAGGTTTTTTATGTTTAATGAGTTTTAATGATTTATTCACAGGTTTAGCTTATGTTTAAGTAGTTTTAATGATTTATTCACAGGTTTAGCTTATGTTTAAGTAGTTTTAATGATTTATTCACAGGTTTAGCTTATGTTTAAGTAGTTTTAATGATTTATTCACAGGTTTAGCTTATGTTTAAGTAGTTTTAATGATTTGTTTGTTTAAGTAGTTTTATGATTTTAAGTAGTTTTAATGATTTATTCACAGGTTTAGCTTATGTTTAAGTAGTTTTAATGATTTATTCACACGTTTAGTTTATGTTTAAGTAGTTTTAATGATTTATTCACACGTTTATTTATGTTTAAAGTAGTTTTAATGATTTATTCACACGTTTAGCTTATGTTTAAGTAGTTTTAATGATTTATTCACACGTATAACTTCACGTTTAATGTTTAGTAGTTTTAATGATTTATTTACAGGTTTAGCTTATGTTTAAGTAGTTTTAATGATTTATTCACAGGTTTAGCTTATGTTTAAGTAGTTTTAATGATTTATTTACAGGTTTAGCTTATGTTTAAGTATTTTTAATCATTTATTTACTAGTTAAGTCTATGTTTAAGTAGTTTTAATGATTTATTCACAAGTTTAGGCTAGGTCTAAGTAGTTGTATTTATTTATTCACACGTTTAGTTTATGTTTAAGTAGTTGTAATGATTTATTCCCAAGTTTAGTTTATGTTTAGCTAATTTTAATGATTTATTCGCACGTTTTATTTATGTTCAGCTAATTTCAATGATTTATTCGCCCGTTTAATTTATGTTTAAATAGTTTTAAAGAATTTTTAGAGGTATATCTTATGTTTAAGTAGTTTTAATGATTTATTCATAGGCTTAGCTTATATTTAAGTAATTGTAATGATTTATTCATAGTCTTAGCTTATCTTTAAGTAGTTTTAATGATTTATTCACACCTTTAGCTTATGTTTAAGTAGTTTTAATGATTTATTTACACGTTTAGCTTATGTTTAAGCAGATTTAATGACTTATTCACAGGTTTAGCTGATGTTTAAGAAGTTTTAATGAGTTTTTCACAGGTTTAGCTTATGTTTAAGTAGTTTTAATTGTTTATTCAAAGGTTTAATTATGTTTAAGTAGTTTTAATGATTTATTCACAGGTTTAGCCTATGTTTAAGTAGTTTGAATGATTTATTCACAGGTTTAACTATGTTTTGGTAGTTTGAATGATTTATTCACAGATTTAACTATGTTTTGGTAGTTTTAATGATTTATTCAAACGTTTAGTTTATGTTTAAGTTGTTTTAATGATTTATTCAAACGTTATTTTTATGTTTAAGTAGTTTTAATGAATTATTCACTGGTTTAGCTTACGTTTAAGAAGTTTTAATCATTTATTCACAGGTTTATCTTACGTTTAAGTAGTTTTAATGATTTATTCACAGGTTTAGCCTAGGTTTCAGTAGTTTTATTGATTTATTTACTGGTTTAGCCTATGTTTAATTAGTTTTAATTATTTATTCACACTTTTAGCTTATGTTTAAGTAGTTTTAATGACTATTTTACACGTTTAGCTTGTGTTTAAGTTGTTTTAATGATTGATTGAAATGTTTAGGTTATGTTTAAGTAGTTTTAATGACTTATTCACAGGTTTAGCTTATGTTTAAAAGTTTTAATGGTTTATTCATAGGTTTACTTATGTTTAAATAGTTTTAATGATTAATTCACAGGTTTAGCCTAGGTTTCAGTAGTTTTATTGATTTATTTACTAGTTTAGCCTATGTTTAAGTAGTTTTAATGATTTATTCACAGGTTAACTTATGTTTAAGAAGTTTTAATGAATTATTCACTGGAGTAGCTTATGTTTAAGAAGTTTTAGTGGTTTTTTCACACGTTTAGTTGATGTTTAAGTAGTTTTAATGACTTAATCACACGTTGAGGTTGTGTTTAAGTAATTTTAATGACTTTTTTAAACGTTTAGCTTGTGTTTAAGTTGTTTTAATGATTTATTGAAATAATTATGTTATGTTTAAGAAGTTTTAATGACTTATATAAACGTTAAGCTTATGTTTAAGTTGTTTTAATAATTTATTCAAACGTTTGTCTTATGTTTAAGAAGTTTTAATGATTTATTCGCAGGTTTAGCTTATATTTAAATAGTTTTAATGATTTATTCACAGGTTTAGCCTATGTTTAAATAGTTTTAATTATTTATTTACACGTTTTGCTTATGTTTAAATACTTTTAATGATTTATTTACATGTTTAGCTTATGTTTAAGTAGTTTTAATGATTTATTCACATGTTTAGCTTATGTTTAAATAGTTTTAATGATTTATTCACACGTTTAGCTTATGTTTAAATAGTTTTAATGATTTATTTACACGTTTAGCTTATGTTTAAGCAGATTTAATGACTTATTCACATGCTTAGCTTATGTTTAAGAAGTTTTAATGATTTATTCACACGTTTAGCTTATGTTTAAGTAGTTTTAATGATTTATTCACACGTTTAGCTTATGTTTAAGCAGATTTAATGACTTATTCACAGGTTTAGCTTATGTTTAAGCAGATTTAATGACTTATTCACAGGTTTAGCTTATGTTTAAGAAGTTTTAAGGAGTTTTTCACATGTTTAGCTTATGTTTAAGTAGTTTTAATTGTTTATTCAAAGGTTTAATTATGTTTAAGTAGTTTTAATGATTTATTCACAGGTTTAGCCTATGTTTAAGAAGTTTTAATGATTTATTGACAGGTTCAGCTTTTGTTTATGTAGTTTGAATGATTTATTCACAGGTTTAACTATGTTTTGGTAGTTTTAATGATTTATTCAAACGTTATTTTTATGTTTAAGTAGTTTTAATGAATTATTCACTGGTTTAGCTTACGTTTAAGATGTTTTAATCATTTATTCACAGGTTTATCTTACGTTTAAGTAGTTTTAATGATTTATTCACAGGTTTAGCCTAGGTTTCAGTAGTTTTATTGATTTATTTTCTGGTTTAGCCTATGTTTAATTAGTTTGAATGATTTATTCACTCTTTTAGCTTATGTTTAAGTAGTTTTAATGACTTTTTTACACGTTTAGCTTGTGTTTAAGTTGTTTTAATGATTGATTTAAATGTTTAGGTTATGTTTAAGTAGTTTTAATGACTTATTCACAGGTTTAGCTTATGTTTAAGAAGTTTTAATGATTTATATAAACGTTTAGCTTATGTTTAAGTTGTTTTAATAATTTATTCAAACGTTTATCTTATGTTTAAGAAGTTTTAATGATTTATTCGCAGGTTTAGCTTATATTTAAATAGTTTTAATGATTTATTCACAGGTTTAGCCTATGTTTAAATAGTTTTAATTATTTATTTTCACGTTTTGCTTATGTTTAAGTACTTTTAATGATTTATTCACACGTTTAGCTTATGTTTCAGTAGTTTTAATGATTTATTCACACGTTTAGCTTATGTTTAAGCAGATTTAATGACTTATTCACATGCTTAACTTATGTTTAAGAAGTTTTAATGATTTTTTCACAGGTTTAGCTTATGTTTAAGTTGTTTTAATTGTTTATTCAAATGTTTATTTATGTTTAAGTAGTTTTAATTATTTATTTACATGTTTAGCTTATGTTTAAGTAGTTTTAATGATTTATTCACACGTTTAGTTTATGTTTAAGTAGTTTTAATGATTTATTCGCATGTTTAGCTTATGTTTAAGAAGTTTTAATGATTTTTTCACAGGTTTAGCTTATGTTTAAGCAGTTTTAATGGTTTATTCACAGGTTTAGCTTATGTTTAAGTAGTTTTAATGAGTTATTCACAGGTTTAGCCTATGTTTAAGAAGTTTTAATGATTTATATTTAGGTTCAGCCTATGTTTATGTAGTTTGAATGATTTATTGACAGGTTTATTTTTATGTTTTGTAGTTTTAATGATTTATTCACAGGTTTAGCTTATGTTTAAGTATGTTTAAGTAGTTTTAATGATTTATTCACAGGTTTAGCTTATATTTAAGTAGTTTTAATGATTCATTCACATGTTTAGCTTATGTTTAAGTACTTTTAATGATTTATTCACACCTTTAGCCAATTTTTAAGTTGTTTTAATGATTTATTCATACGTTTACCCAATGTTTAAATAGTTTAATGATTTATTCACACGTTTAGCTTGTATTTAAGTGGTTTTAATGTTTTATTCACACCTATAGCACACTTTTAAATAATGTTAATGATTTATTTACAGGTGTAGCTTACGTTTATGTATTTTAAATAATCTATTCACAGGTTTCGCTTATGTTTAAGTAGTTTTAATAATTTATTGGCAGGTTTAGCCTATGTCTAAGAAGATTTAATGATTTATTCACAGGTTAAGCCTATATTTAACTAGTTTCAATTATTTTCCACAAGTTTAGACTATGTTTAAGTTGTTTTAATGATTTATTTACATGTTTAGCTTATGTTTAACTAGTTTTAATGATTTATTCACAGGTTTAGCCTATGTTTGAGTAGTTTTAGTGATTTATTTACTGGTGTAGTCTATCTTTATGTAGTTTTAATGATTTATTCACACGTTTAGCTTATGTTTAAGTAGATTTAATGACTTATTCACAGGTTTAGCTTATGTTTAAATGTTGTAATGATTTTTCACAGGTTTAGCTTATGTTTAAGTAGTTTTAATGGTTTATTCACAGGTTTACTTATGTTTAAGTAGTTTTAATCACTTATTCACAGGTTTAGCCTATGTTTAAGTAGTTTTAATGACTTATTCACAGGTTAACTTATGTTTAAGAAGTTTTAATGAATTATTCACTGTAATAGCTTATAAGTAAGTAGTTTTAATGATTTATTCACAGGTTTAGCTCATGTTTAAGTAGTTTTAATGATTTATTTACACCTTTAGTCAATTTTTAGTAGTTTTAATGACTTATTCACACGTTTAGCCAATGTTTAAATAGTTTAGTGGTTTATTCAAACGTTTAGCTTGTATTTAAATGGTTTTAATGATTTATTCACACGTATAACTGACGTTTAAATAGTGTTAATGATTTATTTATAGGTGTAGCTTACGTTTAAGTATTTTAAATAATCCATTCGCAGGTTTCGGTTATGCTTAAGTGGTTTTAATGATATATTGACAGGTTTAGCGTCTGTCTTAGTATTTTTAATGATTTATTTACAGCTTAAGTCTATGTTAAAGTAATTTTAATGATTTATCCACAAGTTTAGGCTAGGTCTAAGTAGTTGTATTTATTGATTAACACCTTTAGTTTATGTTTAAGTAGTTGTAATGATTTATTCCTAAGTTTAGTTTATGTTTAGCTAATTTTAATGATTTATTCGCACGTTTTGTTTATGTTCAGCTAATTTCAATGATTTTTTCGCCCGTTTAATTTATGTTTAAATAGTTTAAATGAATTTTTTAGAGGTATACCTTATGTTTAAGTAGTTTTAATGATTTATTCACAGGCTTAGCTTATATTTAAGTAGTTTTAATGATTTATTCACAGGTTTAGCTTATGGTTAAGTAGTTTTAATGATTTATTTACACCTTTAGTCAATTTTTTAGTAGTTTTAATGATTTATTCACACGTTTAGCCAATGTTTAAATAGTTTAATGGTTTATTCACACGTTTAGCTTGTATTTAAATGGTTTTAATGATTTATTCACACGTTTAACTGATGTTTAAATAGTGTTAATGATTTATTTACAGGTGTAGCTTACGTTTAAGTATTTTAAATAATTTATTCACAGGTTTAGCTTATGTTTAAGTAGTTTTAATGATTTATTCACAGGTTTAGCCTATGTTTTAGTAGTTTTAATGATTTATTTACTTGTTAAGTCTATGTTTAAGTAGTTTTAATGATTTATCCACAAGTTTAGGCTATGTTTAAGTAGTTTTATTGATTTATTCACAAGTTTAGTTTATGTTTAAGTAGTTTTAATGATTTATTCACACGTTTAGCTTATGTTTAAATAGTTTTAATGATTTATTTACAGGTTTAGCTTATGTTTAAGTATTTTTAATGATTTATTCACAGGTTTCTCTTATGTTTAAGTAGTTTTAATGATTTATTCACAAGTTTAGCTTATGTTTAAGTAGTTTTAATGATTTATTCACACGTTTAGTTTATGTTTAAGTAGTTTTAATGATTTATTCACAAGTTTAGTTTATGTTTAAGTAATTTTAATGATTTATTCACACGTTTATTTATGTTTAAGTAATTTTAATGATTTATTCGCCCGTTTAATTTATGTTTAAATAGTTTTAATGATTTTTTTAGAGTTTTAATGATTTATTCACAGGTTTATCTTATGTTTAAGTAGTTTTAATGATTTATTCACAGGTTTAGCTTATATGTTTAAGTAGTTTTAATGATTTATTCATAGTTTAGCTTATGTTTAAGTAGTTTTAATGATTTATTCACACGTTTAGCTTATGTTTAAGTAGTTTTAATGATTTATTCACACGTTTAGCTTATGTTTAAGTAGTTTTAATGATTTATTCACAGGTTTAGCTTATGTTTAAGTAGTTTTAATGATTTATTCACAGGTTTAGCTTATGTTTAAGTAGTTTTAATGATTTATTCACAGGTTTAGCTTATGTTTAAGTAGTTTTAATGATTTATTCACAGGTTTAGCTTATGTTTAAGTAGTTTTAATGATTTATGTTTCACGTTTAGCTTATGTTTAAGTAGGTAGTTTTAATGATTTTTAGGTTTAGCTTATGTTTAAGTAGTTTTAATGATTTATTCACACGTTTAGCTTATGTTTAAGTAGTTTTAATGATTTATTCAAACGTTTAGTTTATGTTTAAGTAGTTTTAATGATTTATTCAAACGTTTATTTTTATGTTTAAGTAGTTTTAATGATTTATTCACTGGTTTAGCTTATGTTTAAGAAGTTTTAATGATTTATTCACAGGTTTCACAGGTTTCTTATGTTTAAGTAGTTTTAATGATTTATTCACAGGTTTAGCTTATGTTTAAGTAGTTTTAATGATTTATTTACACGTTTAGCTTATGTTTAAGGTTTTATGCCTTATGTTTAAGTAGTTTTAATGATTTATTCACAGGTTTAGCTTATGTTTAAGTAGTTTTAATGATTTATTCACACGTTTAGCTTATGTTTAAGTAGTTTTAATGATTTATTCACATGTTTAGCTTATGTTTAAGTAGTTTTAATGATTTATTCACAGGTTTAGCTTATGTTTAAGTAGTTTTAATGATTTATTCACAGGTTTAGCTTATGTTTAAATAGTTTTAATGATTTATTCACAGGTTTAGCTTATGTTTAAGTAGTTTTAATGATTTATTCACAGGTTTAGCCTATGTTTAAGTAGTTTTAATGATTTATTCACAGTTTAACTTAGTAGTTTTAATGATTTATTCACTGGTTTAGCTTATGTTTAAGTAGTTTTAATGATTTATTCACACGTTTAGCTTATGTTTAAGTAGTTTTAATGATTTATTCACACGTTTAGCTTATGTTTAAGTAGTTTTAATGATTTATTTAAACGTTTAGCTTATGTTTAAGTAGTTTTAATGACTTATTCACAGGTTTAGCTTATGTTTAAGAAGTTTTAATGATTTATATAAACGTTTAGCTTATGTTTAAGTTGTTTTAATAATTTATTCAAACGTTTATCTTATGTTTAAGAAGTTTTAATGATTTATTCGCAGGTTTAGCTTATATTTAAATAGTTTTAATGATTTATTCACAGGTTTAGCCTATGTTTAAATAGTTTTAATTATTTATTTACACGTTTTGCTTATGTTTAAGTACTTTTAATGATTTATTTACATGTTTAGCTTATGTTTAAGTAGTTTTAATGATTTATTCACACGTTTAGCTTATGTTTAAATAGTTTTAATGATTTATTCACACGTTTAGCTTATGTTTAAATAGTTTTAATGATTTATTCACAGGTTTAGCTTATGTTTAAGTAGTTTTAATGATTTATTCACATGTTTATTTATGTTTAATAGTTTTAATGATTTATTCACATGTTTAGCTTATGTTTAAGTATGTTTTAATGATTTTTCACACGTTTAGCTTATGTTTAAGTAGTTTTAATGATTTATTCACATGTTTAGCTTATGTTTAAGTAGTTTTAATGATTTATTCACTTATGTTTAGCTTATGTTTAAGTAGTTTTAATGATTTATTCACAGGTTTAGCTTATGTTTAAGTAGTTTTAATGATTTATTCACAGGTTTAGCTTATGTTTAAGAAGTTTTAATGATTTTTTCACAGGTTTATCTTATGTTTAAGTAGTTTTAATGATTTATTGACAGGTCTAGCCGATGTCTTTGTATTTTTAATGATTTATTCACAGGTTAAGCCTATATTTAACTAGTTTTAATGATTTACTAGAGGTTTAGCTTATGTTTAAGAAGTTTTAATGAATTATTCGCAGGTTTAGCTTATGTTTAAGTAGTTTTAATGATTTATTCACATGTTTAGCTTATGTTTAAGTAGTTTTAATGATTTATTCACACCTTTAGCCAATTTTTAAGTTGTTTTAATGATTTATTCACACGTTTACCCAATGTTTAAATAGTTTAATGATTTATTCACACGTTTAGCTTGTATTTAAGTGGTTTTAATGATTTATTCACACCTATAGCACACTTTTAAATAATGTTAATGATTTATTTACAGGTGTAGCTTACGTTTATGTATTTTAAATAATCTATTCACAGGTTTCGCTTATGTTTAAGTAGTTTTAATAATTTATTGGCAGGTTTAGCCTATGTCTAAGAAGATTTAATGATTTATTCACAGGTTAAGCCTATATTTAACTAGTTTCAATTATTTTCCACAAGTTTAGACTATGTTTAAGTTGTTTTAATGATTTATTCACATGTTTAGCTTATGTTTAAGTAGTTTTAATGATTTATTCACAGGTTTAGCCTATGTTTGAGTAGTTTTAGTGATTTATTTACTGGTGTAGTCTATCTTTATGTAGTTTTAATGATTTATTCACACGTTTAGCTTATGTTTAAGTAGATTTAATGACTTATTCACAGGTTTAGCTTATGTTTAAATGTTTTAATGATTTTTCACAGGTTTAGCTTATGTTTAAGTAGTTTTAATGGTTTATTCACAGGTTTACTTATGTTTAAGTAGTTTTAATCACTTATTCACAGGTTTAGCGTATGTTTAAGTAGTTTTAATGACTTATTCACAGGTTAACTTATGTTTAAGAAGTTTTAATGAATTATTCACTGTAATAGCTTATAAGTAAGTAGTTTTAATGATTTATTCACAGGTTTAGCTCATGTTTAAGTAGTTTTAATGATTTATTTACACCTTTAGTCAATTTTTTAGTAGTTTTAATGACTTATTCACACGTTTAGCCAATGTTTAAATAGTTTAGTGGTTTATTCAAACGTTTAGCTTGTATTTAAATGGTTTTAATGATTTATTCACACGTATAACTGACGTTTAAATAGTGTTAATGATTTATTTATAGGTGTAGCTTACGTTTAAGTATTTTAAATAATCCATTCGCAGGTTTCGGTTATGCTTAAGTGGTTTTAATGATATATTGACAGGTTTAGCGTCTGTCTTAGTATTTTTAATGATTTATTTACAGCTTAAGTCTATGTTAAAGTAATTTTAATGATTTATCCACAAGTTTAGGCTAGGTCTAAGTAGTTGTATTTATTGATTAACACCTTTAGTTTATGTTTAAGTAGTTGTAATGATTTATTCCTAAGTTTAGTTTATGTTTAGCTAATTTTAATGATTTATTCGCACGTTTTGTTTATGTTCAGCTAATTTCAATGATTTTTTCGCCCGTTTAATTTATGTTTAAATAGTTTAAATGAATTTTTTAGAGGTATACCTTATGTTTAAGTAGTTTTAATGATTTATTCACAGGCTTAGCTTATATTTAAGTAGTTTTAATGATTTATTCACAGGTTTAGCTTATGGTTAAGTAGTTTTAATGATTTATTTACACCTTTAGTCAATTTTTTAGTAGTTTTAATGATTTATTCACACGTTTAGCCAATGTTTAAATAGTTTAGAGGTTTATTCACACGTTTAGCTTGTATTTAAATGGTTTTAATGATTTATTCACACGTATAACTGACGTTTAAATAGTGTTAATGATTTATTTACAGGTGTAGCTTACGTTTAAGTATTTTAAATAATATGTTCGCAGGTTTCGCTTAGGCTTAAGTGGTTTTAAAGATATATTGACAGGTTTAGCCTATGTCTTAGTATTTTTAATGATTTATTTACTAGTTAAGTCTATGTTAAAGTAGTTTTAATGATTTATCCACAAGTTTAGGCTAGGTCTAAGTAGTTGTATTTATTTATTAACACGTTTAGTTTATGTTTAAGTAGTTGTAATGATTTATTCCCAAGTTTAGTTTATGTTTAGCTAATTTTAATGATTTATTCACACGTTTAGTTTATGTTCAGCTAATTTCAATGATTTATTATGCCCGTTTAATTTATGTTTAAATAGTTTAATGAATTTACAGGTTTAGCTTATGTTTTCACAGGTTTAGCTTATGTTTACAGTTTTAATGTTTAGCTTATGTTTAAGTAGTTTTAATGATTTATTCACAGGTTTAGCTTATGTTTAAGTAGTTTTAATGATTTATTCACGTTTAGCTTATGTTTAAGTAGTTTTAATGATTTATTCACAGGTTTAAGTAGTTTTAATGATTTATTAGTTATGTTTAAGTAGTTTTAATGATTTATTCACACACGTTTTAGTTTATAGTTTTAATGATTTTTAAGTTTAAGTAGTTTTAATGATTTATTCACAAGTTTAGTTTATGTTTAGTAGTTTTAATGATTTATTCGCACGTTTTATTTATGTTTAAGTAGTTTTAATGATTTATTCACCCGTTTAATTTATGTTTAAATAGTTTTAATGAATTTATTTAGAGGTTTATCTTATGTTTAAGTAGTTTTAATGATTTATTTATGTTTAAGTAGTTTTAATGTTTAGCTTATATGTTTAAGTAGTTTTAATGATTTATTCATAGGTTTAGCTTATGTTTAAGTAGTTTTAATGATTTATTCACACGTTTAGCTTATGTTTAAGTAGTTTTAATGATTTATTTACACGTTTAGCTTATGTTTAAGTAGTTTTAATGATTTATTCACAGGTTTAGCTTATGTTTAAGAAGTTTTAATGATTTTTCACAGGTTTAGCTTATGTTTAAGTAGTTTTAATTGTTTATTCAAAGGTTTAATTATGTTTAAGTAGTTTTAATGATTTATTCACAGGTTTAGCCTTATGTTTAAGTAGTTTTAATGATTTATTCACAGGTTTAGCTTATGTTTATGTTTTGGTAGTTTTAATGATTTATTCACAGGTTTAACTATGTTTAAGTAGTTTTAATGATTTATTCAAACGTTTAGTTTATGTTTAAGTTGTTTTAATGATTTATTCAAACGTTATTTTTATGTTTAAGTAGTTTTAATGAATTATTCACTGGTTTAGCTTATGTTTAAGAAGTTTTAATGATTTATTCACAGGTTTATCTTATGTTTAAGTAGTTTTAATGATTTATTCACAGGTTTAGCCTAGGTTTCAGTTTAGTTTGTTATTGATTTATTTACTGGTTTAGCTTATGTTTAATTAGTTTTAATGATTTATTCACACGTTTAGCTTATGTTTAAGTAGTTTTAATGATTTTTTCACACGTTTAGCTTATGTTTAAGTAGTTTTAATGATTTATTCAAATGTTTAGGTTATGTTTAAGTAGTTTTAATGATTTATTCACAGGTTTAGCTTATGTTTAAAAGTTTTAATGATTTATTCACAGGTTTACTTATGTTTAAATAGTTTTAATGATTTATTCACAGGTTTAGCCTATGTTTAAGTAGTTTTAATGATTTATTACAGTTTAGCTTATGTTTAAGTAGTTTTAATGATTTATTCACAGGTTTAGCTTATGTTTAAGTAGTTTTAATGATTTATTCACAGGTTAACTTATGTTTAAGAAGTTTTAGTGGTTTTTTCACACGTTTAGTTGATGTTTAAGTAGTTTTAATGACTTAATTCACACGTTTAGGTTATGTTTAAGTAATTTTAATGATTTTTTAAACGTTTAGCTTATGTTTAAGTTGTTTTAATGATTTATTGAAATAATTATGTTATGTTTAAGAAGTTTTAATGATTTATATAAACGTTTAGCTTATGTTTAAGTTGTTTTAATAATTTATTCAAACGTTTGTCTTATGTTTAAGAAGTTTTAATGATTTATTCACAGGTTTAGCTTATATTTAAATAGTTTTAATGATTTATTCACAGGTTTATCCTATGTTTAAATAGTTTTAATTATTTATTTACACGTTTTGCTTATGTTTAAATAGTTTTAATGATTTATTTACATGTTTAGCTTATGTTTAAGTAGTTTTAATGATTTATTCACATGTTTAGCTTATGTTTATTTATTCACACGTTTAGTTTTAATGATTTATTCACACGTTTAGTTTATGTTTAATGTTTAATGATTTATTCACAGTTTTAATGATTTAATGATTTTCACAGGTTTAGCTTATGTTTAAGTTAGTTTTAATGATTTAATGTTTATTTATGTTTTAGTTTTAATGATTTATTCACATGTTTAGCTTATGTTTAAGTAGTTTTAATGATTTATTCACACGTTTAGCTTATGTTTAAGTAGTTTTAATGATTTATTCACATGTTTAGCTTATGTTTAAGTAGTTTTAATGATTTTTCACAGGTTTAGCTTATGTTTAAGTAGTTTTAATGATTTATTCACAGGTTTACTTATGTTTAAGTAGTTTTAATGATTTATTCACAGGTTTAGCTTATGTTTAATAAGTTTTAATGATTTATTCACAGGTTTAGCTTATGTTTAAGTAGTTTTAATGATTTATTCACAGGTTTTAGCTTATGTTTAAGTAGTTTTAATGATTTATTCACAGGTTTAGCCTATGTTTAAGTAGTTTTAATGATTTATTTTAGAGGTTTAGCTTATGTTTAAGAAGTTTTAATGAATTATTCGCAGGTTTAGCTTATATTTAAGTAGTTTTAATGATTCATTCACATGTTTAGCTTATGTTTAAGTACTTTTAATGATTTATTCACACCTTTAGCCAATTTTAAGTTGTTTTAATGATTTATTCATACGTTTACCCAATGTTTAAATAGTTTAATGATTTATTCACACGTTTAGCTTGTATTTAAGTGGTTTTAATGATTTATTCACACCTATAGCACACTTTTAAATAATGTTAATGATTTATTTACAGGTGTAGCTTACGTTTATGTATTTTAAATAATCTATTCACAGGTTTCGCTTATGTTTAAGTAGTTTTAATAATTTATTGGCAGGTTTAGCCTATGTCTAAGAAGATTTAATGATTTATTCACAGGTTAAGCCTATATTTAACTAGTTTCAATTATTTTCCACAAGTTTAGACTATGTTTAAGTTGTTTTAATGATTTATTCACATGTTTAGCTTATGTTTAAGTAGTTTTAATGATTTATTCACAGGTTTAGCCTATGTTTGAGTAGTTTTAGTGATTTATTTACTGGTGTAGTCTATCTTTATGTAGTTTTAATGATTTATTCACACGTTTAGCTTATGTTTAAGTAGATTTAATGACTTATTCACAGGTTTAGCTTATGTTTAAATGTTTTAATGATTTTTCACAGGTTTAGCTTATGTTTAAGTAGTTTTAATGGTTTATTCACAGGTTTACTTATGTTTAAGTAGTTTTAATCACTTATTCACAGGTTTAGCCTATGTTTAAGTAGTTTTAATGACTTATTCACAGGTTAACTTATGTTTAAGAAGTTTTAATGAATTATTCACTGTAATAGCTTATATGTAAGTAGTTTTAATGATTTATTCTACAGGTTTAGCTAATGTTTAAGTAGTTTTAATGATTTATTCACACCTTTAGTCAATTTTTTAGTAGTTTTAATGACTTATTCACACGTTTAGCCAATGTTTAAATAGTTTAGTGGTTTATTCAAACGTTTAGCTTGTATTTAAATGGTTTTAATGATTTATTCACACGTATAACTGACGTTTAAATAGTGTTAATGATTTATTTATAGGTGTAGCTTACGTTTAAGTATTTTAAATAATCCATTCGCAGGTTTCGGTTATGCTTAAGTGGTTTTAATGATATATTGACAGGTTTAGCGTCTGTCTTAGTATTTTTAATGATTTATTTACAGCTTAAGTCTATGTTAAAGTAATTTTAATGATTTATCCACAAGTTTAGGCTAGGTCTAAGTAGTTGTATTTATTGATTAACACCTTTAGTTTATGTTTAAGTAGTTGTAGTGATTTATTTCTAAGTTTAGTTTATGTTTAGCTAATTTTAATGATTTATTCGCACGTTTTGTTTATGTTCAGCTAATTTCAATGATTTTTTCGCCCGTTTAATTTATGTTTAAATAGTTTAAATGAATTTTTTAGAGGTATACCTTATGTTTAAGTAGTTTTAATGATTTATTCACAGGCTTAGCTTATATTTAAGTAGTTTTAATGATTTATTCACAGGTTTAGCTTATGGTTAAGTAGTTTTAATGATTTATTTACACCTTTAGTCAATTTTTTAGTAGTTTTAATGATTTATTCACACGTTTAGCCAATGTTTAAATAGTTTAGAGGTTTATTCACACGTTTAGCTTGTATTTAAATGGTTTTAATGATTTATTCACACGTATAACTGACGTTTAAATAGTGTTAATGATTTATTTACAGGTGTAGCTTACGTTTAAGTATTTTAAATAATCTATTCGCAGGTTTCGCTTATGCTTAAGTGGTTTTAAAGATATATTGACAGGTTTAGCCTATGTCTTAGTATTTTTAATGATTTATTTACTAGTTAAGTCTATGTTAAAGTAGTTTTAATGATTTATCCACAAGTTTAGGCTAGGTCTAAGTAGTTGTATTTATTTATTCCCAAGTTTAGTTTATGTTTAAGTAGTTGTAATGATTTATTCACACGTATAGCTCACGTTTAAATAGTGTTAATGATTTATTTACAGTTGTAGCTTACGTTTAAATATTTTAAATAATTTATTCACAGGTTTTTCTCTTATGTTTAAGTAGTTTTAATGATTTATTCACAAGTTTAGCTTATGTTTAAGTAGTTTTATTTAATTATTCACACGTTTAGTTTATGTTTAAGAAGTTGTAATGATTTATTCCCAAGTTTAGTTTATGTTTAGCTAATTTTAATGATTTATTCGCACGTTTTATTTATGTTCAGCTAATTTCAATGATTTATTCGCCCGTTTAATTTATGTTTAAATAGTTTTAAAGAATTTTTAGAGGTATATCTTATGTTTAAGTAGTTTTAATGATTTATTCATAGGCTTAGCTTATATTTAAGTAATTGTAATGATTTATTCATAGTCTTAGCTTATCTTTAAGTAGTTTTAATGATTTATTCACACCTTTAGCTTATGTTTAAGTAGTTTTAATGATTTATTCACAGGTTTAGCTTATGTTTAAGTAGTTTTAATGATTTATTCACAGGTTTAGCTTATGTTTAAGTAGTTTTAATGATTTTTATTCACAGGTTTAGTAGTTTTGTTTAAGTAGTTTTAATGATTTATTCACAGGTTTAGCCTATGTTTAAGTAGTTTTAATGATTTATTCACAGGTTTAACTATGTTTTGGTAGTTTGAATGATTTATTCACAGGTTTAACTATGTTTTGGTAGTTTTAATGATTTATTCAAACGTTTAGTTTATGTTTAAGTTGTTTTAATGATTTATTCAAACGTTATTTTTTATGTTTAAGTAGTTTTAATGAATTATTCACTGGTTTAGCTTATGTTTAAGAAGTTTTAATGATTTATTCACAGGTTTATCTTATGTTTAAGTAGTTTTAATGATTTATTCACAGGTTTAGCTTATGTTTAAGAAGTTTTAATGATTTATTTACTGGTTTAGCCTATGTTTAATTAGTTTTAATGATTTATTCACACTTTTAGCTTATGTTTAAGTAGTTTTAATGACTTTTTTACACGTTTAGCTTGTGTTTAAGTTGTTTTAATGATTTATTGAAATGTTTAGGTTATGTTTAAGTAGTTTTAATGATTTATTCACACGTTTAGCTTATGTTTAAGAAGTTTTAATGATTTATTCATAGGTTTACTTATGTTTAAATAGTTTTAATGATTTATTCACAGGTTTAGCCTAGGTTTCAGTAGTTTTATTGATTTATTTACTAGTTTAGCCTATGTTTAAGTAGTTTTAATGATTTATTCACAGGTTAACTTATGTTTAAGTAGTTTTAATGAATTATTCACTGGTTTAGCTTATGTTTAAGAAGTTTTAATGATTTTTTCACACGTTTAGTTGATGTTTAAGTAGTTTTAATGACTTAATTCACACGTTGAGGTTATGTTTAAGTAATTTTAATGATTTTTTTAAACGTTTAGCTTGTGTTTAAGTTGTTTTAATGATTTATTGAAATAATTATGTTATGTTTAAGAAGTTTTAATGACTTATATAAACGTTAAGCTTATGTTTAAGTTGTTTTAATAATTTATTCAAACGTTTGTCTTATGTTTAAGAAGTTTTAATGATTTATTCGCAGGTTTAGCTTATGTTTAAATAGTTTTAATGATTTATTCACAGGTTTAGCCTATGTTTAAATAGTTTTAATTATTTATTTACACGTTTTGCTTATGTTTAAATAGTTTTAATGATTTATTTACATGTTTAGCTTATGTTTAAGTAGTTTTAATGATTTATTCACAGGTTTAGCTTATGTTTAAGTAGTTTTAATGATTTATTCACAGGTTTAGCTTATGTTTAAGTAGTTTTAATGATTTATTTACAGGTTTAGCTTATGTTTAAGTAGTTTTAATGATTTATTCACACGTTTAGTTTATGTTTAAGTAGTTTTAATGATTTATTCATGTTTAACGTTTTAATGATTTATTATGTTTTTTATGTTTAAGTAGTTTTAATGATTTATTCACAGGTTTAGCTTATGTTTAAGTAGTTTTAATGATTTATTCACAGGTTTAGCTTATGTTTAAGTAGTTTTAATGATTTATTCACAGGTTTACAGGTTTAAGCCTTATGTTTAAGTAGTTTTAATGATTTATTCACAGGTTTAGCCTATGTTTAAGTAGTTTTAATGATTTATTCACAGGTTTAGCTTATGTTTAAGTAGTTTTAATGATTTATTCACACGTTTAGCTTATGTTTAAGTAGTTTTAATGATTTATTCAAATGTTTAGCTTATGTTTAAGTAGTTTTAATGATTTATTCACAGGTTTAGCTTATGTTTAAGTAGTTTTAATGATTTATTCACAGGTTTAGCTTATGTTTAAGTAGTTTTAATGATTTATTCACAGGTTTAGCTTATGTTTAAGTAGTTTTAATGATTTATTCACAGGTTTAGCTTATGTTTAAGTAGTTTTAATGCACAGGTTTAGCTTGTTTAAGTAGTTTTAATGATTTATTCACATGTTTAGCTTATGTTTAAGTAGTTTTAATGATTTATTCACAGGTTTAGCTTATGTTTTGAAGTTTTAATGATTTATTTATTCACACGTTTAGCTTATGTTTAAGTAGTTTTAATGATTTATTCACACGTTTAGCTTATGTTTAAGTAGTTTTAATGATTTATTCACAGGTTTAGCTTATGTTTAAGTAGTTTTAATGATTTATTCACAGGTTTAGCTTATGTTTAAGTAGTTTTAATGATTTATTCACAGGTTTAGCTTTATGTTTAATGATAGTTTTAATGATTTAATTCACAGGTTTAGCTTATGTTTAAGTAGTTTTAATGATTTATTCACAGTTTAGCTTATGTTTAAGTAGTTTTAATGATTTATTCACAGGTTTAGCTTATGTTTAAGTAGTTTTAATGATTTATTCACAGGTTTAGCTTATGTTTAAGTAGTTTTAATGATTTATTCACACGTTTAGCTTATGTTTAAGTAGTTTTAATGATTTATTCACACGTTTAGCTTATGTTTAAGTAGTTTTAATGATTTATTCACAGGTTTAGCTTATGTTTAAGTAGTTTTAATGATTTATTCACAGGTTTAGCTTATGTTTAAGTAGTTTTAATGATTTATTCACATGTTTAGCTTATGTTTAAGTAGTTTTAATGATTTATTCACAGGTTTAGCTTATGTTTAAGTAGTTTTAATGATTTATTCACACGTTTAGCTTATGTTTAAGTAGTTTTAATGATTTATTCACACGTTTAGCTTATGTTTAAGTAGTTTTAATGATTTATTCACAGGTTTAGCTTATGTTTAAGTAGTTTTAATGATTTATTCACAGGTTTAGCTTATGTTTAAGTAGTTTTAATGATTTATTCACAGGTTTAGCTTATGTTTAAGTAGTTTTAATGATTTATTCAAAGGTTTAATTATGTTTAAGTAGTTTTAATGATTTATTCACAGGTTTAGCTTATGTTTAAGTAGTTTTAATGATTTATTCACAGGTTTAGCTTATGTTTAAGTAGTTTTAATGATTTATTCACAGGTTTAGCTTATGTTTAAGTAGTTTTAATGATTTATTCACAGGTTTAGCTTATGTTTAAGTAGTTTTAATGATTTATTCACAGGTTTAGCTTATGTTTAAGTAGTTTTAATGATTTATTCACAGGTTTAGCTTATGTTTAAGTAGTTTTAATGATTTATTTACAGGTTTAGCTTATGTTTAAGTAGTTTTAATGATTTATTCACACGTTTAGCTTATGTTTAAATAGTTTAATGATTTATTCACACGTTTATGTTTAAGTAGTTTTAATGATTTATTCACACGTTTAGCTTATGTTTAAATAGTTTTAATGATTTATTTACAGGTTTAGCTTATGTTTAAGTAGTTTTAATGATTTATTCACAGGTTTAGCTTATGTTTAAGTAGTTTTAATGATTTATTCACAGGTTTAGCCTATGTTTAAGTAGTTTTAATGATTTATTTTTCTATGTTTGGTTTAGCCTTATGTTTAAGTAGTTTTAATGATTTATTCACACGTTTAGCTTATGTTTAAGTAGTTTTAATGATTTATTTAAATGTTTAGCTTATGTTTAAGTAGTTTTAATGATTTATTCACAGGTTTAGCTTATGTTTAAGTAGTTTTAATGATTTATTAAACGTTTAGCTTATGTTTAAGTAGTTTTAATGATTTATTCAAACGTTTAGCTTATGTTTAAGTAGTTTTAATGATTTATTCACAGGTTTAGCTTATGTTTAAGTAGTTTTAATGATTTATTCACAGGTTTAGCTTATGTTTAAATAGTTTTAATGATTTATTCACAGGTTTAGCTTATGTTTAAGTAGTTTTAATGATTTATTCACATGTTTATTTATGTTTAAGTAGTTTTAATGATTTATTCACATGTTTAGCTTATGTTTAAGTAGTTTTAATGATTTATTCACACGTTTAGCTTATGTTTAAGTAGTTTTAATGATTTATTCACAGGTTTAGCTTATGTTTAAGTAGTTTTAATGATTTATTCACAGGTTTACTTATGTTTAAGTAGTTTTAATGATTTATTCACAGGTTTAGCTTATGTTTAAGAAGTTTTAATGATTTATTTTAGGTTTAGCTTATGTTTAAGTAGTTTTAATGATTTATTCACAGTTTAGCTTATGTTTAAGTAGTTTTAATGATTTATTCACAGGTTTAGCTTATGTTTAAGTAGTTTTAATGATTTATTCACAGGTTTAGCTTATGTTTAAGTAGTTTTAATGATTTATTCACAGGTTTAGCTTATGTTTAAGTAGTTTTAATGATTTATTCACAGGTTTAGCTTATGTTTAAGTAGTTTTAATGATTTATTCACACGTTTAGCTTATGTTTAAGTAGTTTTAATGATTTATTCACACGTTTAGCTTATGTTTAAGTAGTTTTAATGATTTATTCACACGTTTAGCTTATGTTTAAGTAGTTTTAATGATTTATTCACAGGTTTAGCTTATGTTTAAGTAGTTTTAATGATTTATTCACATGTTTAGCTTATGTTTAAGTAGTTTTAATGATTTATTCACAGGTTTAGCTTATGTTTAAGTAGTTTTAATGATTTATTCACAAGTTTAGCTTATGTTTAAGTAGTTTTAATGATTTATTCACAAGTTTAGTTTATGTTTAGTAGTTTTAATGATTTATTCACACGTTTAGTTTATGTTTAAGTAGTTTTAATGATTTATTCACAGGTTTAATTTATGTTTAAATAGTTTTAATGATTTTTTCACAGGTTTAGCTTATGTTTAAGTAGTTTTAATGATTTATTCACAGGTTTAGCTTATGTTTAAGTAGTTTTAATGATTTATTCACAGGTTTAGCTTATGTTTTAGTTTTAATGATTTATGTTTTTAAGTAGTTTTAATGATTTATTCACACGTTTAGCTTATGTTTAAGTAGTTTTAATGATTTATTCACACGTTTAGCTTATGTTTAAGAAGTTTTAATGATTTTTTCACAGGTTTAGCTTATGTTTAAGTAGTTTTAATGGTTTATTCAAATGTTTACTTATGTTTAAGTAGTTTTAATGATTTATTCACATGTTTAGCTTATGTTTAAGAAGTTTTAATGATTTTTTGACAGGTTCAGCCTATGTTTATGTAGTTTGAATGATTTATTGACAGGTCTAACCGATGTCTTTGTATTTTTAATGATTTATTCACAGGTTAAGCCTATATTTAACTAGTTTTAATGATTTACTAGAGGTTTAGCTTATGTTTAAGAAGTTTTAATGATTTATTCACAGGTTTAGCTTATGTTTAAGTAGTTTTAATGATTTATTCACAGGTTTAGCTTATGTTTAAGTAGTTTTAATGATTTATTCACACCTTTAGCCAATTTTTAAGTTGTTTTAATGATTTATTCACACGTTTACCCAATGTTTAAATAGTTTAATGATTTATTCACACGTTTAGCTTGTATTTAAGTGGTTTTAATGATTTATTCACACCTATAGCACACTTTTAAATAATGTTAATGATTTATTTACAGGTGGAGCTTACGTTTATATATTTTAAATAATCTATTCACAGGTTTCGCTTATGTTTAAGTAGTTTTAATAATTTTTTGGCAGGTTTAGCCTATGTCTAAGTAGATTTAATGATTTATTCACAGGTTAAGCCTATATTTAACTAGTTTCAATTATTTACCACAAGTTTAGACTATGTTTAAGTTGTTTTAATGATTTATTCACATGTTTAGCTTATGTTTAAGTAGTTTTAATGATTTATTCACAGGTTTAGCCTATGTTTCAGTAGTTTTAATGATTTATTTACTGGTTAGTCTATGTTTATGTAGTTTTAATGATTTATTCACACGTTTAGCTTATGTTTAAGTAGATTTAATGACTTATTCACAGGTTTAGCTTATGTTTAAATGTTTTAATGATTTTTCACAGGTTTAGCTTATGTTTAAGTAGTTTTAATGGTTTATTGACAGGTTTATTTATGTTTAAGTAGTTTTAATCAATTATTCACAGGTTAAGTTATGTTTAAGAAGTTTAATGAATTATTCACTGTAATAGCTTATATGTGAGTTGTTTTAATGATTTATTCACAGGTTTTGCTCATGTTTAAGTAGTTTTAATCATTTATTCACACCTTTAGTCAATTTTTAGTAGTTTTAATGACTTATTCACACGTTTAACCAATGTTTAAATAGTTTAGTGGTTTATTCAAACGTTTAGCTTGTATTTAAATGGTTTTAATGATTTATTCACACGTATAACTGACGTTTAAATAGTGTTAATGATTTATTTATAGGTGTAGCTTACGTTTAAGTATTTTAAATAATCCATTCGCAGGTTTCGGTTATGCTTAAGTGGTTTTATTGATATATTGACAGGTTTAGCGTATGTCTTAGTATTTTTAATGATTTATTTACAGCTTAAGTCTATGTTAAAGTAATTTTAATGATTTATCCACAAGTTTAGGCTAGGTCTAAGTAGTTGTATTTATTGATTATCACGTTTAGTTTATGTTTAAGTAGTTGTAATGATTTATTTCTAAGTTTAGTTTATGTTTAGCTAATATTAATGATTTATTCGCACGTTTTGTTTATGTTCAGCTAATTTCAATGATTTTTTCGCCCGTTTAATTTATTTTAAATAGTTTAAATGAATATTTTAGAGGTATACCTTATGTTTAAGTAGTTTTAATGATTTATTCACAGGCTTAGCTTATATTTAAGTAATTTTAATGATTTATTCATAGTCTTAGCTTATCTTTAAGTAGTTTTAATGATTTATTCACACCTTTAGCTTATGTTTAAGTAGTTTTAATGATTTATTCACACGTTTAGCTTATGTTTAAGTAGATTTAATGACTTATTCACAGGTTTAGCTTATGTTTAAATGTTTTAATGATTTTTCACAGGTTTAGCTTATGTTTAAGTAGTTTTAATGGTTTATTGACAGGTTTATTTATGTTTAAGTAGTTTTAATCAATTATTCACAGGTTAAGTTATGTTTAAGAAGTTTAATGAATTATTCACTGTAATAGCTTATATGTGAGTTGTTTTAATGATTTATTCACAGGTTTTGCTCATGTTTAAGTAGTTTTAATCATTTATTCACACCTTTAGTCAATTTTTAGTAGTTTTAATGACTTATTCACACGTTTAACCAATGTTTAAATAGTTTAGTGGTTTATTCAAACGTTTAGCTTGTATTTAAATGGTTTTAATGATTTATTCACACGTATAACTGACGTTTAAATAGTGTTAATGATTTATTTATAGGTGTAGCTTACGTTTAAGTATTTTAAATAATCCATTCGCAGGTTTCGGTTATGCTTAAGTGGTTTTATTGATAAATTGACAGGTTTAGCGTCTGTCTTAGTATTTTTAATGATTTATTTACAGCTTAAGTCTATGTTAAAGTAATTTTAATGATTTATCCACAAGTTTAGGCTAGGTCTAAGTAGTTGTATTTATTGATTAACACCTTTAGTTTATGTTTAAGTAGTTGTAATGATTTATTTCTAAGTTTAGTTTATGTTTAGCTAATGTTAATGATTTATTCGCACGTTTTGTTTATGTTCAGCTAATTTCAATGATTTTTTCGCCCGTTTAATTTATGTTTAAATAGTTTAAATGAATTTTTAGAGGTATACCTTATGTTTAAGTAGTTTTAATGATTTATTCACAGGCTTAGCTTATATTTAAGTAGTTTTAATGATTTATTCACAGGTTTAGCTTATGTTTAAGTAGTTTTAATGATTTATTCACACCTTTAGCTTATGTTTAAGTAGTTTTAATGATTTATTCACACGTTTAGCTTATGTTTAAGCAGATTTAATGACTTATTCACAGGTTTAGCTGATTTTTAAGAAGTTTTAATGAGTTATTCACAGGTTTAGCTTATGTTTAAGTAGTTTTATTTGTTTATTCAAAGGTTTAATTATGTTTAAGTAGTTTTAATGATTTATTCACAGGTTTGTTTAAGTAGTTTTATGTTTAAGTAGTTTTAATGATTTATTCACAGGTTTAGCCTATGTTTAAGTAGTTTTAATGATTTATTCACAGGTTTAGCTTATGTTTAAGTAGTTTTAATGATTTATTCACAGGTTTAACTTATGTTTAAGTAGTTTTAATGATTTATTCAAACGTTTAGTTTATGTTTAAGTTGTTTTAATGATTTATTCAAACGTTTATTTTATGTTTAAGTAGTTTTAATGATTTATTCACTGGTTTAGCTTATGTTTAAGTAGTTTTAATGATTTATTCACAGGTTTATCTTATGTTTAAGTAGTTTTAATGATTTATTCACAGGTTTAGCTTATGTTTAAGTAGTTTTAATGATTTATTTACTGGTTTAGCTTATGTTTAAGTAGTTTTAATGATTTATTCACAGGTTTAGCTTATGTTTAAGTAGTTTTAATGATTTATTCACACGTTTAGCTTATGTTTAAGTAGTTTTAATGATTTATTCAAATGTTTAGGTTATGTTTAAGTAGTTTTAATGATTTATTCACAGGTTTAGCTTATGTTTAAGTAGTTTTAATGATTTATTTACATGTTTAGCTTATGTTTAATTAGTTTTAATGATTTACGTTTCAGTTTTAATGATTTATTCAAACGTTTAGCTTATGTTTAAGTAGTTTTAATGATTTTTTCACACGTTTAGCTTATGTTTAAGTAGTTTTAATGATTTATTCACATGTTTAGCTTATGTTTAAGTAGTTTTAATGATTTATTCACAGGTTTAGCTTATGTTTAAGTAGTTTTAATGATTTATTTACACGTTTAGCTTATGTTTAAGTAGTTTTAATGATTTATTCACACGTTTAGCTTATGTTTAAGAAGTTTTAATGATTTATTCACAGGTTTAGCTTATGTTTAAGTAGTTTTAATGATTTATTCACAGGTTTAGCTTATGTTTAAGTAGTTTTAATGATTTATTCACAGGTTTACTTATGTTTAAATAGTTTTAATGATTTATTCACAGGTTTAGCCTATGTTTAAGTAGTTTTAATGATTTATTTACTAGTTTAGCCTATGTTTAAGTAGTTTTAATGATTTATTCACAGGTTAACTTATGTTTAAGTAGTTTTAATGATTTATTCACTGGTTTAGCTTATGTTTAAGAAGTTTTAATGATTTTTTCACACGTTTAGTTGATGTTTAAGTAGTTTTAATGACTTATTCACACGTTTAGGTTATGTTTAAGTAATTTTAATGATTTTTTTAAACGTTTAGCTTATGTTTAAGTTGTTTTAATGATTTATTCAAAGGTTTATGTTATGTTTAAGAAGTTTTAATGATTTATATAAACGTTAAGCTTATGTTTAATTGTTTTAATAATTTATTCAAACGTTTATCTTATGTTTAAGATGTTTTAATGATTTATTCGCAGGTTTAGCTTACATTTAAATAGTTTTAATGATTTATTCACAGGTTTAGCCTATGTTTAAATAGTTTTAATTATTTATTTACACGTTTTGCTTATGTTTAAGTACTTTTAATGATTTATTTACATGTTTAGCTTATGTTTAAGTAGTTTTAATGATTTATTCACACGTTTAGCTTATGTTTAAATAGTTTTAATGATTTATTCACACGTTTAGCTTATGTTTAAGAAGTTTTAATGATTTTTTCACAGGTTTAGCTTATGTTTAAGTTGTTTTAATTGTTTATTCAAATGTTTACTTATGTTTAAGTAGTTTTAATGATTTATTCACATGTTTAGCTTATGTTTAAGTAGTTTTAATGATTTATTCACAGGTTTAGCTTATGTTTAAGTAGTTTTAATGATTTATTCACAGGTTTAAGTTTTATGATTTTTTTGTTTGCAGGTTTATGTTTAGTTTTAATGATTTATTCACAGGTTTAGCCTATGTTTAAGTAGTTTTAATGATTTATTACAGGTTTAGCTTATGTTTAAGAAGTTTTAATGATTTATTCACAGGTTTAGCTTATGTTTAAGTAGTTTTAATGATTTATTCACAGGTTTAGTTTTATGTTTAAGTAGTTTTAATGATTTATTTATTTAGCTTATGTTTAAGTAGTTTTAGATTTATTCACACCTTTTTAAGTTGTTTTAATGATTTATTCACACGTTTACCCAATGTTTAAATAGTTTAATGATTTATTCACACGTTTAGCTTGTATTTAAGTGGTTTTAATGATTTATTCACACCTATAGCACACTTTTAAATAATGTTAATGATTTATTTACAGGTGTAGCTTACGTTTATGTATTTTAAATAATCTATTCACAGGTTTCGCTTATGTTTAAGTAGTTTTAATAATTTTTTGGCAGGTTTAGCCTATGTCTAAGTAGATTTAATGATTTATTCACAGGTTAAGCCTATATTTAACTAGTTTCAATTATTTACCACAAGTTTAGACTATGTTTAAGTTGTTTTAATGATTTATTCACATGTTTAGCTTATGTTTAAGTAGTTTTAATGATTTATTCACAGGTTTAGCCTATGTTTAAGTAGTTTTAATGATTTATTTACTGGTGTAGTCTATGTTTATGTAGTTTTAATGATTTATTCACACGTTTAGCTTATGTTTAAGTAGATTTAATGACTTATTCACAGGTTTAGCTTATGTTTAAATGTTTTAATGATTTTTCACAGGTTTAGCTTATGTTTAAGTAGTTTTAATGGTTTATTGACAGGTTTACAGGTTTATTTTTATGTTTAAGTAGTTTTAATCAATTATTCACAGGTTAACTTATGTTTAAGAAGTTTAATGAATTATTCACTGTAATAGCTTATATGTGAGTTGTTTTAATGATTTATTCACAGGTTTTGCTCATGTTTAAGTAGTTTTAATGATTTATTCACACCTTTAGTCAATTTTTTAGTAGTTTTAATGACTTATTCACACGTTTAGCCAATGTTTAAATAGTTTAGTGGTTTATTCAAACGTTTAGCTTGTATTTAAATGGTTTTAATGATTTATTCACACGTATAACTGACGTTTAAATAGTGTTAATGATTTATTTATAGGTGTAGCTTACGTTTAAGTATTTTAAATAATCCATTCGCAGGTTTCGGTTATGCTTAAGTGGTTTTATTGATAAATTGACAGGTTTAGCGTATGTCTTAGTATTTTTAATGATTTATTTACAGCTTAAGTCTATGTTAAAGTAATTTTAATGATTTATCCACAAGTTTAGGCTAGGTCTAAGTAGTTGTATTTATTGATTAACACGTTTAGTTTATGTTTAAGTAGTTGTAATGATTTATTTCTAAGTTTAGTTTATGTTTAGCTAATATTAATGATTTATTCGCACGTTTTGTTTATGTTCAGCTAATTTCAATGATTTTTTCGCCCGTTTAATTTATTTTAAATAGTTTAAATGAATATTTTAGAGGTATACCTTATGTTTAAGTAGTTTTAATGATTTATTCACAGGCTTAGCTTATATTTAAGTAATTTTAATGATTTATTCATAGTCTTAGCTTATCTTTAAGTAGTTTTAATGATTTATTCACACCCTTAACTTATGTTTAAGCAGATTTAATGACTTATTCACATGTTTAGCTGATGTTTAATCAGATTTAATGACTTATTCACATGTTTAGCTGATGTTTAAGAAGTTTTAATGAGTTTTTCACAGGTTTAGCTTATGTTTAAGTAGTTTTAATTGTTTATTCAAAGGTTTAATTATGTTTAAGTAGTTTTAATGATTTATTCACAGGTTTAGCCTATGTTTAAGTAGTTTCAATGATTTATTCACAGGTTTAGCCTATGTTTAAGTAGTTTGAATGATTTATTCACAGGTTTAACTATGTTTAAGTAGTTTGAATGATTTATTCACAGTTTAACTATGTTTAAGTTGTTTTAATGATTTATTCAAACGTTTAGTTTATGTTTAAGTTGTTTTAATAATTTATTCAAACGTTAATTTTATGTTTAAGTAGTTTTAATGAATTATTCACTGGTTTAGCTTACGTTTAAGAAGTTTTAATGATTTATTCACAGGTTTATCTTATGTTTAAGTAGTTTTAATGATTTTTTACACGTTTAGCTTGTGTTTAAGTAGTTTTAATGATTTATTTACTGGTTTAGCCTATGTTTAAGTAGTTTTAATGATTTATTCACACGTTTACCTTATGTTTAAGTAGTTTTAATGACTTTTTACACGTTTAGCTTATGTTTAAGTTGTTTTAATGATTTATTGAAATGTTTAGGTTATGTTTAAGTAGTTTTAATGACTTATTCACAGGTTTAGCTTATGTTTAAGAAGTTTTAATGATTTATTTACTTGTTTAGCCTATGTTTAATTAGTTTTAATTATTTATTCACACGTTTAGCTTATGTTTAAGTAGTTTTAATGATTTATTCACACGTTTAGTTTAGCTTATGTTTAAGTAGTTTTAATGATTTATTAAACGTTTAGCTTATGTTTAAGTAGTTTTAATGATTTATTCAAACGTTTAGTCTTATGTTTAAGTAGTTTTAATGATTTATTCACAGGTTTAGGTTTAGCTTATGTTTAAGCTTATGTTTAAATAGTTTTAATGATTTATTCACAGGTTTAGCTTATGTTTAAATAGTTTTAATGATTTATTCACAGGTTTAGCTTATGTTTAAGTAGTTTTAATGATTTATTCACACGTTTAGCTTATGTTTAAGTAGTTTTAATGATTTATTCACACGTTTAGCTTATGTTTAAGTAGTTTTAATGATTTATTCACACGTTTAGCTTATGTTTAAGTAGTTTTAATGATTTATTCACATGTTTAGCTTATGTTTAAGTAAGTTTTAATGATTTATTCACATGTTTAGCTTATGTTTAAGTAGTTTTAATGATTTATTCACATGTTTAGCTTATGTTTAAGAAGTTTTAATGATTTGATTTATTTTTTCACAGGTTTAGCTTATGTTTAAGTAGTTTTAATGATTTATTCACAGGTTTAGCTTATGTTTAAGTAGTTTTAATGATTTATTCACAGGTTTAGCTTATGTTTAAGTAGTTTTAATGATTTATTCACAGGTTTAGCTTATGTTTAAGTAGTTTTAATGATTTATTCACAGGTTTAGCTTATGTTTAAGTAGTTTTAATGATTTATTCACAGGTTTAGCTTATGTTTAAGTAGTTTTAATGATTTATTTACACGTTTAGCTTATGTTTAAGTAGTTTTAATGATTTATTCACACGTTTAGCTTATGTTTAAGTAGTTTTAATGATTTATTCACACGTTTAGCTTATGTTTAAGTAGTTTTAATGATTTATTCACACGTTTAGCTTATGTTTAAATAATTTTAATGATTTATTTACAGGTTTAGCTTATGTTTAAGTAGTTTTAATGATTTATTCACAGGTTTAGCTTATGTTTAAGTAGTTTTAATGATTTTTTTTGGCAGGTTTAGCCTATGTTTAAGTAGTTTTAATGATTTATTCACAGGTTTAGCTTATGTTTAACTAGTTTTAATGATTTACCACAAGTTTAGCTTATGTTTAAGTAGTTTTAATGATTTATTCACATGTTTAGCTTATGTTTAAGTAGTTTTAATGATTTATTCACAGGTTTAGCCTTATGTTTAAGTAGTTTTAATGATTTATTTACTGGTTTAGCTTATGTTTAAGTAGTTTTAATGATTTATTCACACGTTTAGCTTATGTTTAAGTAGTTTTAATGATTTATTCACAGGTTTAGCTTATGTTTAAAATGTTTTAATGATTTATTCACAGGTTTAGCTTATGTTTAAGTAGTTTTAATGATTTATTCACAGGTTTATTTATGTTTAAGTAGTTTTAATGATTTATTCACAGGTTTAGCTTATGTTTAAGAAGTTTAATGAATTTATTCACTGTTTAGCTTATATTTAAGTAGTTTTAATGATTTATTCACAGGTTTAGCTTATGTTTAAGTAGTTTTAATGATTTATTCACACGTTTAGCTTCAATTTTAGTAGTTTTAGTTTTAATGATTTATTCACACGTTTAACCAATGTTTAAATAGTTTTAATGGTTTATTCAAACGTTTAGCTTGTGTTTAAATGGTTTTAATGATTTATTCACACGTTTAACTGATGTTTAAATAGTTTTAATGATTTATTTATAGGTGTAGCTTACGTTTAAGTATTTTAAATAATTTATTCACAGGTTTAGGTTATGTTTAAGTGGTTTTAATGATTTATTGACAGGTTTAGCGTATGTCTTAGTATTTTTAATGATTTATTTACAGCTTAAGTCTATGTTTAAGTAGTTTTAATGATTTATTCACAAGTTTAGGCTAGGTTTAAGTAGTTGTATTTATTGATTCACACGTTTAGTTTATGTTTAAGTAGTTTTAATGATTTATTCACAAGTTTAGTTTATGTTTAGTTTATGTTTAATTTTAATGTTTTAATGATTTATTCGCACGTTTTGTTTATGTTCAGCTAATTTTAATGATTTTTTCACCCGTTTAATTTATGTTTAAATAGTTTTAATGATTTATTTTACAGGTTTAGCTTATGTTTAAGTAGTTTTAATGATTTATTCACAGGTTTAGCTTATGTTTAAGTAGTTTTAATGATTTATTCACAGGTTTAGCTTATGTTTAAGTAGTTTTAATGATTTATTCACAGGTTTAGCTTATGTTTAAGTAGTTTTAATGATTTATTCACATGTTTAGCTTATGTTTAAGTAGTTTTAATGATTTATTCACAGGTTTAGCTTATGTTTAAGTAGTTTTAATGATTTATTCACAGGTTTAGCTTATGTTTAAGTAGTTTTAATGATTTATTCACAGGTTTAGCTTATGTTTAAGTAGTTTTAATGATTTATTCACAGGTTTAGCTTATGTTTAAGTAGTTTTAATGATTTATTCACAGGTTTAGTTTATGTTTAAGTAGTAGTTTAATGATTTATTCACAGGTTTAGCTTATGTTTAAGTAGTTTTAATGATTTATTCACACGTTTAGTTTATGTTTAAGTAGTTTTAATGATTTATTCAAACGTTTTTTTTATGTTTAAGTAGTTTTAATGATTTATTCACTGGTTTAGCTTATGTTTAAGAAGTTTTAATGATTTATTCACAGGTTTATCTTATGTTTAAGTAGTTTTAATGATTTATTCACAGGTTTAGCTTATGTTTAAGTAGTTTTAATGATTTATTTACTGGTTTAGCTTATGTTTAAGTAGTTTTAATGATTTATTCACAGGTTTAGCTTATGTTTAAGTAGTTTTAATGATTTTTACACGTTTAGCTTATGTTTAAGTTGTTTTAATGATTTATTCAAATGTTTAGGTTATGTTTAAGTAGTTTTAATGATTTATTCACAGGTTTAGCTTATGTTTAAGAAGTTTTAATGATTTATTCACTTGTTTAGCTTATGTTTAAGTAGTTTTAATGATTTATTCACAGGTTTAGCTTATGTTTAAGTAGTTTTAATGATTTATTCACAGGTTTAATGTTTGTAGTTTTAATGATTTATTCACACGTTTATGTTTTGTTTTAAGTATTGTTTTAATGATTTAATGATTCACACGTTTAGCTTATGTTTAAGTAGTTTTAATGATTTATTCACAGTTTAGCTTATGTTTAAGTAGTTTTAATGATTTACACGTTTAGCTTATGTTTAAGTAGTTTTAATGATTTATTACACGTTTAGCTTATGTTTAAGTAGTTTTAATGATTTATTCACAGGTTTAGCTTATGTTTAAGTAGTTTTAATGATTTATTCACAGGTTTAGCTTATGTTTAAGTAGTTTTAATGATTTATTCACAGGTTTAGCTTATGTTTAAGTAGTTTTAATGATTTATTCACAGGTTTACTTATGTTTAAGTAGTTTTAATGATTTATTCACAGGTTTAGCTTATGTTTAAGTAGTTTTAATGATTTATTTACAGGTTTAGTTTAGCTTATGTTTAAGTAGTTTTAATGATTTATTCACAACTTATGTTTAAGTTTAGTTTTAATGTTTTAATTTATTCACTGGTTTAGCTTATGTTTAAGAAGTTTTAATGATTTTTCACACGTTTAGTTTATGTTTAAGTAGTTTTAATGATTTATTCACACGTTTAGCTTATGTTTAAGTAGTTTTAATGATTTTTTTACACGTTTAGCTTATGTTTAAGTAGTTTTAATGATTTATTCAAACGTTTATGTTATGTTTAAGAAGTTTTAATGATTTATTAAACGTTTAGCTTATGTTTAAGTAGTTTTAATGATTTATTCACACGTTTAGCTTATGTTTAAGATAGTTTTAATGATTTATTCGCAGGTTTAGCTTATATTTAAATAGTTTTAATGATTTATTCACAGGTTTAGCCTATGTTTAAATAGTTTTAATTATTTATTTACACGTTTTGCTTATGTTTAAGTACTTTTAATGATTTATTTACATGTTTAGCTTATGTTTAAGTAGTTTTAATGATTTATTCACACGTTTAGCTTATGTTTAAGTAGTTTTAATGATTTATTCACACGTTTAGCTTATGTTTAAGAAGTTTTAATGATTTTTTCACAGGTTTAGCTTATGTTTAAGTAGTTTTAATTGTTTATTCAAATGTTTACTTATGTTTAAGTAGTTTTAATGATTTATTCACATGTTTAGCTTATGTTTAAGAAGTTTTAATGATTTATTCACAGGTTTAGCTTATGTTTATGTAGTTTGAATGATTTATTCACAGGTCTAACCGATGTTTTGTATTTTTAATGATTTATTCACAGGTTAAGCCTATATTTAACTAGTTTTAATGATTTACTAGAGGTTTAGCTTATGTTTAAGAACTTTTAATGATTTATTCGCAGGTTTTGCTTATATTTAAATAGTTTTAATGATTTATTCACATGTTTAGCTTATGTTTAAGTAGTTTTAATGATTTATTCACAGGTTTAGCCTATGTTTCAGTAGTTTTAGTGATTTATTTACTGGTGTAGTCTATGTTTATGTAGTTTTAATGATTTATTCACACGTTTAGCTTATGTTTAAGTAGATTTAATGACTTATTCACAGGTTTAGCTTATGTTTAAATGTTTTAATGATTTTTCACAGGTTTAGCTTATGTTTAAGTAGTTTTAATGGTTTATTGACAGGTTTATTTATGTTTAAGTAGTTTTAATCAATTATTCACAGGTTAAGTTATGTTTAAGAAGTTTAATGAATTATTCACTGTAATAGCTTATATGTGAGTTGTTTTAATGATTTATTCACAGGTTTTGCTCATGTTTAAGTAGTTTTAATCATTTATTCACACCTTTAGTCAATTTTTAGTAGTTTTAATGACTTATTCACACGTTTAACCAATGTTTAAATAGTTTAGTGGTTTATTCAAACGTTTAGCTTGTATTTAAATGGTTTTAATGATTTATTCACACGTATAACTGACGTTTAAATAGTGTTAATGATTTATTTATAGGTGTAGCTTACGTTTAAGTATTTTAAATAATCCATTCGCAGGTTTCGGTTATGCTTAAGTGGTTTTATTGATATATTAACAGGTTTAGCGTATATCTTAGTATTTTTAATGATTTATTTACAGCTTAAGTCTATGTTAAAGTAATTTTAATGATTTATCCACAAGTTTAGGCTAGGTCTAAGTAGTTGTATTTATTGATTAACACGTTTAGTTTATGTTTAAGTAGTTGTAATGATTTATTTCTAAGTTTAGTTTATGTTTAGCTAATATTAATGATTTATTCGCACGTTTTGTTTATGTTCAGCTAATTTCAATGATTTTTTCGCCCGTTTAATTTATGTTTAAATAGTTTAAATGAATTTTTTAGAGGTATATCTTATGTTTAAGTAGTTTTAATGTTTCAAAGCTTATATTTAAGTTTTAATGATTTATTCACAGGTTTAGCTTATGTTTAAGTAGTTTTAATGATTTATTCACAGGTTTAGCTTATGTTTAAGTAGTTTTAATGATTTATTCACACGTTTAGCTTATGTTTAAGTAGTTTTAATGATTTATTCACACGTTTAGCTTATGTTTAAGTAGTTTTAATGATTTATTCACACGTTTAGCTTATGTTTAAGTCAGTTTTAATGATTTATTCACATGTTTAGCTTATGTTTAAGTAGTTTTAATGATTTATTCACAGGTTTAGCTTATGTTTAAGTAGTTTTAATGATTTATTCACAGGTTTAGCTTATGTTTAAGTAGTTTTAATGATTTATTCACAGGTTTAGCCTATGTTTAAGTAGTTTTAATGATTTATTCACAGGTTTAGCCTATGTTTAAGTAGTTTTAATGATTTATTCACAGGTTTAAGTTTTATGTTTAAGTAGTTTTAATGATTTATTCAAACGTTTAGTTTATGTTTAAGTAGTTTTAATGATTTATTCAAACGTTTTTTTTATGTTTAAGTAGTTTTAATGATTTATTCACTGGTTTAGCTTATGTTTAAGAAGTTTTAATGATTTATTCACAGGTTTAGCTTATGTTTAAGTAGTTTTAATGATTTATTCACAGGTTTAGCTTATGTTTAAGTAGTTTTAATGATTTATTTACTGGTTTAGCTTATGTTTAAGTAGTTTTAATGATTTATTCACACGTTTAGCTTATGTTTAAGTAGTTTTAATGATTTATTCACACGTTTAGCTTATGTTTAAGTAGTTTTAATGATTTATTCACATGTTTAGGTTATGTTTAAGTAGTTTTAATGATTTATTCACAGGTTTAGCTTATGTTTAAGTAGTTTTAATGATTTATTCACTTGTTTAGCTTATGTTTAAGTAGTTTTAATGATTTATTCACACGTTTAGCTTATGTTTAAGTAGTTTTAATGATTTATTACACGTTTAGCTTATGTTTAAGTAGTTTTAATGATTTATTCACATGTTTAGCTTATGTTTAAGTAGTTTTAATGATTTATTCACAGGTTTAGCTTATGTTTAAGTAGTTTTAATGATTTATTCACACGTTTAGCTTATGTTTAAGTAGTTTTAATGATTTATTCAAACGTTTAGCTTATGTTTAAGTAGTTTTAATGATTTATTCACAGGTTTAGCTTATGTTTAAGTAGTTTTAATGATTTATTCACAGGTTTAGCTTATGTTTAAGTAGTTTTAATGATTTATTCACAGGTTTAGCTTATGTTTAAGTAGTTTTAATGATTTATTCACAGGTTTAGCTTATGTTTAAGTAGTTTTAATGATTTATTCACTAGTTTAGCTTATGTTTAAGTAGTTTTAATGATTTATTCACAGGTTTAGCTTATGTTTAAGTAGTTTTAATGATTTATTCACAGGTTTAGCTTATGTTTAAGAAGTTTTAATGATTTTTTCACTGGTTTAGCCTATGTTTAGTTTTAATGTTTAAGTTTAGTTTTAATGTTTTTATTCACACGTTTAGCTTATGTTTAAGTAGTTTTAATGATTTATTTACACGTTTAGCTTATGTTTAAGTAGTTTTAATGATTTATTCAAAGGTTTAGCTTATGTTTAAGAAGTTTTAATGATTTATATAAACGTTTAGCTTATGTTTAAGTTGTTTTAATAATTTATTCAAACGTTTATCTTATGTTTAAGAAGTTTTAATGATTTATTCACAGGTTTAGCTTATGTTTAAATAGTTTTAATGATTTATTCACAGGTTTAGCCTATGTTTAAATAGTTTTAATGATTTATTTACACGTTTTGCTTATGTTTAAGTAGTTTTAATGATTTATTCACACGTTTAGCTTATGTTTAAGTAGTTTTAATGATTTATTCACACGTTTAGCTTATGTTTAAATAGTTTTAATGATTTATTCACACGTTTAGCTTATGTTTAAGTAGTTTTAATGATTTTTTCACAGGTTTAGCTTATGTTTAAGTAGTTTTAATGATTTATTCAAATGTTTAGCTTATGTTTAAGTAGTTTTAATGATTTATTCACATGTTTAGCTTATGTTTAAGTAGTTTTAATGATTTATTCACACGTTTAGCTTATGTTTAAGTAGTTTTAATGATTTATTCACAGGTTTAGCTTATGTTTAAGTAGTTTTAATGATTTATTCACAGGTTTAGCTTATGTTTAAGTAGTTTTAATGATTTATTCACAGGTTTAGCTTATGTTTAAGTAGTTTTAATGATTTATTCACAGGTTTATGATTTATGTTTAAGAAGTTTTAATGATTTATATTTAGGTTCAGCCTATGTTTATGTAGTTTGAATGATTTATTGACAGGTCTAGCCGATGTCTTTGTATTTTTAATGATTTATTCACAGGTTTTTTTATGATTTTTAAGGTTTAGCCTATTTTAATAGTTTTAATGATTTATTCAGAGGTTTAGCTTATGTTTAAGAAGTTTTAATGATTTATTCACAGGTTTAGCTTATGTTTAAGTAGTTTTAATGATTTATTCACAGGTTTAGCTTATGTTTATAGTTTTAATGATTTAAGCCAATTTTTGTTTTAATGATTTATTCACACGTTTACCCAATGTTTAAATAGTTTAATGATTTATTCACACGTTTAGCTTGTATTTAAGTGGTTTTAATGTTTTATTCACACCTATAGCACACTTTTAAATAATGTTAATGATTTATTTACAGGTGTAGCTTACGTTTATGTATTTTAAATAATCTATTCACAGGTTTCGCTTATGTTTAAGTAGTTTTAATAATTTATTGGCAGGTTTAGCCTATGTCTAAGTAGATTTAATGATTTATTCACAGGTTAAGCCTATATTTAACTAGTTTCAATTATTTACCACAAGTTTAGACTATGTTTAAGTTGTTTTAATGATTTATTCACATGTTTAGCTTATGTTTAAGTAGTTTTAATGATTTATTCACAGGTTTAGCCTATGTTTCAGTAGTTTTAGTGATTTATTTACTGGTGTAGTCTATGTTTATGTAGTTTTAATGATTTATTCACACGTTTAGCTTATGTTTAAGTAGATTTAATGACTTATTCACAGGTTTAGCTTATGTTTAAATGTTTTAATGATTTTTCACAGGTTTAGCTTATGTTTAAGTAGTTTTAATTGTTTATTCACAGGTTTACTTATGTTTAAGTAGTTTTAATGAATTATTCACAGGTTTAGCTTATGTTTAAGTAGTTTTAATCACTTATTCACAGGTTAACTTATGTTTAAGAAGTTTTAATGAATTATTCACTGTAATAGCTTATATGTAAGTAGTTTTAATGATTTATTCACAGGTTTAGCTCATGTTTAAGTAGTTTTAATGATTTATTCACACCTTTAGTCAATTTTTTAGTAGTTTTAATGACTTATTAACACGTTTAGCCAATGTTTAAATAGTTTAGTGGTTTATTCAAACGTTTAGCTTGTATTTAAATGGTTTTAATGATTTATTCACACGTATAACTGACGTTTAAATAGTGTTAATGATTTATTTATAGGTGTAGCTTACGTTTAAGTATTTTAAATAATCCATTCGCAGGTTTCGGTTATGCTTAAGTGGTTTTAATGATATATTGACAGGTTTAGCGTATGTCTTAGTATTTTTAATGATTTATTTACAGCTTAAGTCTATGTTAAAGTAATTTTAATGATTTATCCACAAGTTTAGGCTAGGTCTAAGTAGTTGTATTTATTGATTAACACGTTTAGTTTATGTTTAAGTAGTTGTAATGATTTATTTCTAAGTTTAGTTTATGTTTAGCTAATTTTAATGATTTATTCGCACGTTTTGTTTATGTTCAGCTAATTTCAATGATTTTTTCGCCCGTTTAATTTATGCTTAAATAGTTTAAATGAATTTTTAGAGGTATACCTTATGTTTAAGTAGTTTTAATGATTTATTCACAGGCTTAGCTTATATTTAAGTAGTTTTAATGATTTATTCACAGGTTTAGCTTATGTTTAAGTAGTTTTAATGATTTATTCACAGGTTTAGCTTATGTTTAAGTAGTTTTAATGATTTATTCACACGTTTAGCTTATGTTTAAATAGTTTTAATGATTTATTCACACGTTTAGCTTATGTTTAAGTAGTTTTAATGATTTATTCACAGGTTTAGCTTATGTTTAAGTAGTTTTAATGATTTATTCACAGGTTTAGCTTATGTTTAAGTAGTTTTAATGATTTATTCACAGGTTTTAGCTTATGTTTAAGTAGTTTTAATGATTTATTCACAGGTTTAGCCTATGTTTAAGTAGTTTTAATGATTTATTCACAGGTTTAACTATGTTTAAGTAGTTTTAATGATTTATTCACAGGTTTAGCTTATGTTTAAGTAGTTTTAATGATTTATTCAAACGTTTAGTTTATGTTTAAGTAGTTTTAATGATTTATTCACACGTTATTTTATGTTTAAGTAGTTTTAATGATTTATTCACTGGTTTAGCTTATGTTTAAGTAGTTTTAATGATTTATTCACAGGTTTATCTTATGTTTAAGTAGTTTTAATGATTTATTCACAGGTTTAGCTTTATGTTTAAGTAGTTTTAATGATTTATTCACAGGTTTAGCTTATGTTTAAGTAGTTTTAATGATTTATTCACACGTTTTAGCTTATGTTTAAGTAGTTTTAATGATTTATTTACACGTTTAGCTTATGTTTAAGTAGTTTTAATGATTTATTCACATGTTTAGCTTATGTTTAAGTAGTTTTAATGATTTATTCACAGGTTTAGCATATGTTTAAGAAGTTTTAATGACTTATTAACACGTTAAGCTTGTGTTTAAGTAGTTTTAATGATTTATTCACACGTTTAGCTTATGTGTAAGCAGTTTTAATTCTTTATTCACAGGTTTGTCTTATGTTTAAGTAGTTTTAATGATTTATTCACAGGTTTAGCTTATGTTTAAGTAGTTTTAATGATTTATTCACAGGTTTAGCTTATGTTTAAGTAGTTTTAATGATTTATTCACAGGTTTAGCTTATGTTTAAGTAGTTTTAATGATTTATTCAAACGTTTAGTTTATGTTTAAGTTGTTTTAATGATTTATTCAAACGTTTAGTTTATGTTTAAGTAGTTTTAATGATTTATTCACAGGTTTAGCCTATGTTTAAGTAGTTTTAATGATTTATTCACACGTTTAGCTTATGTTTAAGTAGTTTTAATGATTTATTTACAGGTTTAGCTTATGTTTAAGTAGTTTTAATGATTTATTTACTGGTTTAGCCTATGTTTAAGTAGTTTTAATGATTTATTCACACGTTTAGCTTATGTTTAAGTAGTTTTAATGACTTTTTTACACGTTTAGCTTATGTTTAAGTTGTTTTAATGATTTATTCAAATGTTTAGGTTATGTTTAAGTAGTTTTAATGATTTATTCACAGGTTTAGCTTATGTTTAAGAAGTTTTAATGATTTATTCACAGGTTTAGCTTATGTTTAAGTAGTTTTAATGATTTATTCACACGTTTAGCTTATGTTTAAGTAGTTTTAATGATTTATTCACACGTTTAGCTTATGTTTAAGTAGTTTTAATGATTTATTCACATGTTTAGCTTATGTTTAAGTAGTTTTAATGATTTATTCACAGGTTTAGCTTATGTTTAAGTAGTTTTAATGATTTATTTAAACGTTTAGCTTATGTTTAAGTAGTTTTAATGATTTATTCAAACGTTTAGCTTATGTTTAAGTAGTTTTAATGATTTATTCACAGGTTTAGCTTATGTTTAAGTAGTTTTAATGATTTATTCACAGGTTTAGCTTATGTTTAAAGTAGTTTTAATGATTTATTCACAGGTTTAGCTTATGTTTAAGTAGTTTTAATGATTTATTCACAGGTTTAGCTTATGTTTAAGTAGTTTTAATGATTTATTCACAGGTTTAGCTTATGTTTAAGTAGTTTTAATGATTTATTCACAGGTTTAGCTTATGTTTAAGTAGTTTTAATGATTTATTCACAGGTTTAGCTTATGTTTAAGTAGTTTTAATGATTTTTCACACGTTTAGTTATGTTTAAGTAGTTTTAATGATTTATTCACACGTTTAGCTTATGTTTAAGTAGTTTTAATGATTTATTACACGTTTAGCTTATGTTTAAGTTGTTTTAATGATTTATTCAAATAATTATGTTATGTTTAAGTAGTTTTAATGATTTATTAAACGTTTAGCTTATGTTTAAGTAGTTTTAATGATTTATTCACACGTTTAGCTTATGTTTAAGTAGTTTTAATGATTTATTCACAGGTTTAGCTTATGTTTAAATAGTTTTAATGATTTATTCACAGGTTTAGCTTATGTTTAAATAGTTTTAATGATTTATTTACACGTTTAGCTTATGTTTAAGTAGTTTTAATGATTTATTCACACGTTTAGCTTATGTTTAAGTAGTTTTAATGATTTATTCACACGTTTAGCTTATGTTTAAGTAGTTTTAATGATTTATTCACACGTTTAGCTTATGTTTAAGTAGTTTTAATGATTTATTCACAGGTTTAGCTTATGTTTAAGTAGTTTTAATGATTTATTCAAACGTTTAGCTTATGTTTAAGTAGTTTTAATGATTTATTCACTGGTTTAGCTTATGTTTAAGAAGTTTTAATGATTTATTCACAGGTTTAGCTTATGTTTAAGTAGTTTTAATGATTTATTCACAGGTTTAGCCTATGTTTAAGTAGTTTTAATGATTTATTTCACTGGTTTAGCTTATGTTTAAGTAGTTTTAATGATTTATTCACAGGTTTAGCTTATGTTTAAGTAGTTTTAATGATTTATTCACACGTTTAGCTTATGTTTAAGTAGTTTTAATGATTTATTCACATGTTTAGCTTATGTTTAAGTAGTTTTAATGATTTATTCACAGGTTTAGCTTATGTTTAAGTAGTTTTAATGATTTATTTCACTTGTTTAGCTTATGTTTAAGTAGTTTTAATGATTTATTCACAGGTTTAGCTTATGTTTAAGTAGTTTTAATGATTTATTCACACGTTTAGCTTATGTTTAAGTAGTTTTAATGATTTATTCACATGTTTAGCTTATGTTTAAGTAGTTTTAATGATTTATTCACAGGTTTAGCTTATGTTTAAGTAGTTTTAATGATTTATTCAAACGTTTAGCTTATGTTTAAGTAGTTTTAATGATTTATTCACACGTTTAGCTTATGTTTAAGTAGTTTTAATGATTTATTCACAGGTTTAGCTTATGTTTTTATTTATTCACAGGTTTAGCTTATGTTTAGTATAATGATTTATTCACAGGTTTAGCTTATGTTTAAGTAGTTTTAATGATTTATTCACAGGTTTAGCTTATGTTTAAGTAGTTTTAATGATTTATTCACAGGTTTAGCTTATGTTTAAGTAGTTTTAATGATTTATTCACAGGTTTAGCTTATGTTTAAGTAGTTTTAATGATTTATTCACAGGTTTAGCTTATGTTTAAGTAGTTTTAATGATTTATTCACAGGTTTAGCTTATGTTTAAGTAGTTTTAATGATTTATTCACACGTTTAGCTTATGTTTAAGTAGTTTTAATGATTTATTCACACGTTTAGCTTATGTTTAAGTAGTTTTAATGATTTATTCACACGTTTAGCTTATGTTTAAGTAGTTTTAATGATTTATTCACAGGTTTAGCTTATGTTTAAGTAGTTTTAATGATTTATTTACACGTTTAGCTTATGTTTAAGTAGTTTTAATGATTTATTCACACGTTTAGCTTATGTTTAAGCAGTTTTAATGATTTATTCACAGGTTTAGCTTATGTTTAAATAGTTTTAATGATTTATTCACAGGTTTAGCCTATGTTTAAATAGTTTTAATGATTTATTCACATGTTTAGCTTATGTTTAAGTAGTTTTAATGATTTATTCACATGTTTAGCTTATGTTTAAGTAGTTTTAATGATTTATTCACACGTTTAGCTTATGTTTAAGTAGTTTTAATGATTTATTCACACGTTTAGCTTATGTTTAAGAAGTTTTAATGATTTATTCACAGGTTTAGCTTATGTTTAAGTAGTTTTAATGGTTTATTCAAAGGTTAACTTATGTTTAAGTAGTTTTAATGAGTTATTCACAGGTTTAGCCTATGTTTAAGAAGTTTTAATGATTTATTGACAGGTTCAGCTTATGTTTAAGTAGTTTTAATGATTTATTGACAGGTCTAGCCGATGTCTTTGTATTTTTAATGATTTATTCACAGGTTAAGCCTATATTTAACTAGTTTTAATGATTTACTAGAGGTTTAGCTTATGTTTAAGAAGTTTTAATGATTTATTCACAGGTTTAGCTTATGTTTAAGTAGTTTTAATGATTTATTCACAGGTTTAGCTTATGTTTAAGTAGTTTTAATGATTTATTCACACCTTTAGCCAATTTTTAAGTTGTTTTAATGATTTATTCACACGTTTACCCAATGTTTAAATAGTTTAATGATTTATTCACACGTTTAGCTTGTATTTAAGTGGTTTTAATGATTTATTCACACCTATAGCACACTTTTAAATAATGTTAATGATTTATTTACAGGTGTAGCTTACGTTTATGTATTTTAAATAATCTATTCACAGGTTTCGCTTATGTTTAAGTAGTTTTAATAATTTATTGGCAGGTTTAGCCTATGTCTAAGAAGATTTAATGATTTATTCACAGGTTAAGCCTATATTTAACTAGTTTTAATTATTTACCACAAGTTTAGACTATGTTTAAGTTGTTTTAATGATTTATTCACATGTTTAGCTTATGTTTAAGTAGTTTTAATGATTTATTCACAGGTTTAGCCTATGTTTAAGTAGTTTTAGTGATTTATTTACTGGTTTAGCCTATGTTTAAGTAGTTTTAATGATTTATTCACACGTTTAGCTTATGTTTAAGTAGTTTTAATGATTTATTCACACGTTTAGCTTATGTTTAAATGTTGTAATGATTTTTCACAGGTTTAGCTTATGTTTAAGTAGTTTTAATGGTTTATTCACAGGTTTACTTATGTTTAAGTAGTTTTAATGATTTATTAGGTTTCCTATGTTTAAGTAGTTTTAATGTTTATTCACAGGTTAACTTATGTTTAAGAAGTTTTAATGAATTATTCACTGTAATAGCTTATATGTAAGTAGTTTTAATGATTTATTCACAGGTTTAGCTCATGTTTAAGTAGTTTTAATGATTTATTCACACCTTTAGTCAATTTTTTAGTAGTTTTAATGACTTATTCACACGTTTAGCCAATGTTTAAATAGTTTAGTGGTTTATTCAAACGTTTAGCTTGTATTTAAATGGTTTTAATGATTTATTCACACGTATAACTGACGTTTAAATAGTGTTAATGATTTATTTATAGGTGTAGCTTACGTTTAAGTATTTTAAATAATCCATTCGCAGGTTTCGGTTATGCTTAAGTGGTTTTAATGATATATTAACAGGTTTAGCGTATATCTTAGTATTTTTAATGATTTATTTACAGCTTAAGTCTATGTTAAAGTAATTTTAATGATTTATCCACAAGTTTAGGCTAGGTCTAAGTAGTTGTATTTATTGATTAACACGTTTAGTTTATGTTTAAGTAGTTGTAATGATTTATTTCTAAGTTTAGTTTATGTTTAGCTAATTTTAATGATTTATTCGCACGTTTTGTTTATGTTCAGCTAATTTCAATGATTTTTTCGCCCGTTTAATTTATGTTTAAATAGTTTAAATGAATTTTTTAGAGGTATACCTTATGTTTAAGTAGTTTTAATGATTTATTCACAGGCTTAGCTTATATTTAAGTAGTTTTAATGATTTATTCACAGGTTTAGCTTATGTTTAAGTAGTTTTAATGATTTATTCACACGTTTAGCTTATGTTTAAGTAGTTTTAATGATTTATTCACACGTTTAGCTTATGTTTAATAGTTTTAATGATTTATTCACACGTTTAGCTTATGTTTAAGTAGTTTTAATGATTTATTCACAGGTTTAGCTTATGTTTAAGTAGTTTTAATGATTTATTTAAAGGTTTAGCTTATGTTTAAGTAGTTTTAATGATTTATTCACAGGTTTAGCTTATGTTTAAGTAGTTTTAATGATTTATTCACAGGTTTAGCTTATGTTTAAGTAGTTTTAATGATTTATTCACAGGTTTAGCTATGTTTAAGTAGTTTTAATGATTTATTCACAGGTTTAGCTATGTTTAAGTAGTTTTAATGATTTATTCAAACGTTTAGTTTATGTTTAAGTAGTTTTAATGATTTATTCAAACGTTTTTTTTATGTTTAAGTAGTTTTAATGATTTATTCACTGGTTTAGCTTATGTTTAAGTAGTTTTAATGATTTATTCACAGGTTTATCTTATGTTTAAGTAGTTTTAATGATTTATTCACAGGTATAGCCTAGGTTTATGTAGTTTTATTGATTTATTAACTGGTTTAGCTTATGTTTAAGTAGTTTTAATGATTTACTCACACGTTTACCTTATGTTTAAGTAGTTTTAATGACTTTTTACACGTTTAGCTTATTTTTAACTAGTTTTAATGATTTATTCAAATGTTTAGCTTATGTTTAAGTAGTTTTAATGATTTATTCACAGGTTTAGCTTATGTTTAAGTAGTTTTAATGATTTATTCACACGTTTAGCTTATGTTTAAGTAGTTTTAATGATTTATTCACACGTTTAGCTTATGTTTAAGTAGTTTTAATGATTTATTCACAGGTTTAGCTTATGTTTAAGTAGTTTTAATGATTTATTCACAGGTTTAGCTTATGTTTAAGTAGTTTTAATGATTTATTCACAGGTTTAGCTTATGTTTAAGTAGTTTTAATGATTTATTCACAGGTTTAGCTTATGTTTAAGTAGTTTTAATGATTTATTCAAACGTTTAGTTTATGTTTAAGTAGTTTTAATGATTTATTCAAACGTTTTATGTTTTTTTTATGTTTAAGTAGTTTTAATGATTTATTCACTGGTTTAGCTTATGTTTAAGTAGTTTTAATGATTTATTCACAGGTTTAGCTTATGTTTAAGTAGTTTTAATGATTTATTCACAGGTTTAGCTTATGTTTAAGTAGTTTTAATGATTTATTTACTGGTTTAGCTTATGTTTAAGTAGTTTTAATGATTTATTCACACGTTTAGTTTATGTTTAAGTAGTTTTAATGATTTATTCACACGTTTAGCTTATGTTTAAGTAGTTTTAATGATTTATTATGTTTAATGTTTAGCTTATGTTTAAGTAGTTTTAATGATTTATTCACAGGTTTAGCTTATGTTTAAGTAGTTTTAATGATTTATTCACAGGTTTAGCTTATGTTTAAGTAGTTTTAATGATTTATTCACAGGTTTAGCTTATGTTTAAGTAGTTTTAATGAGTTTTTATTTACACGTTTAGCTTATGTTTAAGTAGTTTTAATGATTTATTCACATGTTTAGGTTATGTTTAAGTAGTTTTAATGATTTATTCACAGGTTTAGCTTATGTTTAAGTAGTTTTAATGATTTATTCACACGTTTAGCTTATGTTTAAGTAGTTTTAATGATTTATTCAAACGTTTAGCTTATGTTTAAGAAGTTTTAATGATTTATTCACAGGTTTAGCTTATGTTTAAGTAGTTTTAATGATTTATTCACAGGTTTAGCTTATGTTTAAAAGTTTTAATGATTTATTCACAGGTTTAGCTTATGTTTAAATAGTTTTAATGATTTATTCACAGGTTTAGCTTATGTTTAAGTAGTTTTAATGATTTATTCACAGGTTTAGCTTATGTTTAAGTAGTTTTAATGATTTATTCACAGGTTTAGCTTATGTTTAAGTAGTTTTAATGATTTATTCACAGGTTTAGCTTATGTTTAAGTAGTTTTAATGATTTATTCACACGTTTAGCTTATGTTTAAGTAGTTTTAATGATTTATTCACACGTTTAGCTTATGTTTAAGTAGTTTTAATGATTTTTTTACACGTTTAGCTTATGTTTAAGTAGTTTTAATGATTTATTCAAAGGTTTAGCTTATGTTTAAGTAGTTTTAATGATTTATTCAAACGTTTAGCTTATGTTTAAGTAGTTTTAATGATTTATTCAAAGGTTTAGCTTATGTTTAAGTAGTTTTAATGATTTATTCACAGGTTTAGCTTATGTTTAAGTAGTTTTAATGATTTATTCACAGGTTTAGCTTATGTTTAAGTAGTTTTAATGATTTATTCACACGTTTAGCTTATGTTTAAGTAGTTTTAATGATTTATTCACACGTTTAGCTTATGTTTAAGTAGTTTTAATGATTTATTCACACGTTTAGCTTATGTTTAAGTAGTTTTAATGATTTATTCACATGTTTAGCTTATGTTTAAGTAGTTTTAATGATTTTTCACAGGTTTAGCTTATGTTTAAGTAGTTTTAATGATTTATTCACATGTTTAGCTTATGTTTAAGTAGTTTTAATGATTTATTCACATGTTTAGCTTATGTTTAAGTAGTTTTAATGATTTATTCACACGTTTAGCTTATGTTTAAGTAGTTTTAATGATTTATTCACACGTTTAGCTTATGTTTAAGTAGTTTTAATGATTTATTCACAGGTTTAGCTTATGTTTAAGTAGTTTTAATGATTTATTCACAGGTTTAGCTTATGTTTAAGTAGTTTTAATGATTTATTCACAGGTTTAGCTTATGTTTAAGTAGTTTTAATGATTTATTCAAAGGTTTAATTATGTTTAAGTAGTTTTAATGATTTATTCACAGGTTTAGCTTATGTTTTAAGTTTTAATGATTTATTTACAGGTTTAGCTTATGTTTAAGTAGTTTTAATGATTTATTCACAGGTTTAGCTTATGTTTTTGTAGTTTTAATGATTTATTCACAGGTTTAGCTTATGTTTAAGTAGTTTTAATGATTTATTCACAGGTTTAGCTTATGTTTAAGTAGTTTTAATGATTTATTCACAGGTTTAGCTTATGTTTAAGTAGTTTTAATGATTTATTCACAGGTTTAGCTTATGTTTAAGTAGTTTTAATGATTTATTCACAGGTTTAGCCAATTTTTAAGTTGTTTTAATGATTTATTCACACGTTTAGCCAATGTTTAAATAGTTTAATGATTTATTCACACGTTTAGCTTGTATTTAAGTGGTTTTAATGATTTATTCACACCTATAGCACACTTTTAAATAATTTTAATGATTTATTTACAGGTTTAGCTTACGTTTATGTATTTTAAATAATTTATTCACAGGTTTAGCTTATGTTTAAGTAGTTTTAATAATTTATTGGCAGGTTTAGCCTATGTCTAAGTAGTTTTAATGATTTATTCACAGGTTTAGCCTATATTTAACTAGTTTTAATGATTTACCACAAGTTTAGACTATGTTTAAGTTGTTTTAATGATTTATTCACATGTTTAGCTTATGTTTAAGTAGTTTTAATGATTTATTCACAGGTTTAGCCTATGTTTAAGTAGTTTTAATGATTTATTTACTGGTTTAGTCTATGTTTAAGTAGTTTTAATGATTTATTCACACGTTTAGCTTATGTTTAAGTAGTTTTAATGACTTATTCACAGGTTTAGCTTATGTTTAAATGTTTTAATGATTTTTTCACAGGTTTAGCTTATGTTTAAGTAGTTTTAATGATTTATTCACAGGTTTACTTATGTTTAAGTAGTTTTAATGATTTATTCACAGGTTTAGCTTATGTTTAAGTAGTTTTAATGATTTATTCACAGGTTAACTTATGTTTAAGAAGTTTTAATGATTTATTCACTGTAATAGCTTATATTTAAGTAGTTTTAATGATTTATTCACAGGTTTAGCTTATGTTTAAGTAGTTTTAATGATTTATTCACACCTTTAGTCAATTTTTTAGTAGTTTTAATGATTTATTCACACGTTTAGCCAATGTTTAAATAGTTTAATGGTTTATTCAAACGTTTAGCTTGTATTTAAATGGTTTTAATGATTTATTCACACGTTTAACTGACGTTTAAATAGTTTTAATGATTTATTTATAGGTGTAGCTTATGTTTAAGTATTTTAAATAATCCATTCACAGGTTTCGGTTATGTTTAAGTGGTTTTAATGATATATTGACAGGTTTAGCGTATGTCTTAGTATTTTTAATGATTTATTTACAGCTTAAGTCTATGTTAAAGTAATTTTAATGATTTATCCACAAGTTTAGGCTAGGTCTAAGTAGTTGTATTTATTGATTAACACGTTTAGTTTATGTTTAAGTAGTTTTAATGATTTATTTCTAAGTTTAGTTTATGTTTAGCTAATTTTAATGATTTATTCGCACGTTTTGTTTATGTTTCAGCTAATTTTAATGATTTTTTCGCCCGTTTAATTTATGTTTAAATAGTTTAAATGAATTTTTACAGGTTTACCTTATGTTTAAGTAGTTTTAATGATTTATTCACAGGTTTAGCTTATGTTTAAGTAGTTTTAATGATTTATTCACAGTTTAGCTTATGTTTAAGTAGTTTTAATGATTTATTCACACGTTTAGCTTATGTTTAAGTAGTTTTAATGATTTATTCACACGTTTAGCTTATGTTTAAGTAGTTTTAATGATTTATTCACAGGTTTAGCTTATGTTTAAGTAGTTTTAATGATTTATTCACAGGTTTAGCTTATGTTTAAGTAGTTTTAATGATTTATTCACAGGTTTAGCTTATGTTTAAGTAGTTTTAATGATTTATTCACAGGTTTAGCTTATGTTTAAGTAGTTTTAATGATTTATTCACAGGTTTAGCTATGTTTAAGTAGTTTTAATGATTTATTCAAACGTTTAGTTTATGTTTAAGTAGTTTTAATGATTTATTCAAACGTTTAGCTTATGTTTAAGTAGTTTTAATGATTTATTCACAGGTTTAGCTTATGTTTAAGTAGTTTTAATGATTTATTCACAGGTTTAGCTTATGTTTAAGTAGTTTTAATGATTTATTCACAGGTTTAGCTTATGTTTAAGTAGTTTTAATGATTTATTCACACAGCTTATGTTTTAGTTTTAATGATTTATGTTTAAGTTTAGTTTTAATGATTTATTCACACGTTTAGCTTATGTTTAAGTAGTTTTAATGATTTATTCACAGGTTTAGCTTATGTTTAAGTAGTTTTAATGATTTATTCACAGGTTTAGCTTATGTTTAAGTAGTTTTAATGATTTATTCACACGTTTAGCTTATGTTTAAGTAGTTTTAATGATTTATTCACACGTTTAGCTTATGTTTAAGTAGTTTTAATGATTTATTCACAGGTTTAGCTTATGTTTAAGTAGTTTTAATGATTTATTCACAGGTTTAGCTTATGTTTAAAGTAGTTTTAATGATTTATTCACAGGTTTAGCTTATGTTTAAGTAGTTTTAATGATTTATTCACAGGTTTAGCTTATGTTTAAGTAGTTTTAATGATTTATTCACAGGTTTAGCTTATGTTTAAGTAGTTTTAATGATTTATTCACAGGTTTAGCTTATGTTTAAGTAGTTTTAATGATTTATTCACACGTTTAGCTTATGTTTAAGTAGTTTTAATGATTTATTCACACGTTTACTTATGTTTAAGTAGTTTTAATGATTTATTTAGTTTAGCTTATGTTTAAGTAGTTTTAATGATTTATTCACACGTTTAGCTTATGTTTAAGTAGTTTTAATGATTTATTCACATGTTTAGCTTATGTTTAAGTAGTTTTAATGATTTATTCACACGTTTAGCTTATGTTTAAGTAGTTTTAATGATTTATTCACAGGTTTAGCTTATGTTTAAGTAGTTTTAATGATTTATTCACACGTTTAGCTTATGTTTAGCTTATGTTTAAGTAGTTTTAATGATTTATTCACAGGTTTAGCTTATGTTTAAGTAGTTTTAATGATTTATTCACACGTTTAGCTTATGTTTAAGTAGTTTTAATGATTTATTCACAGGTTTAGCTTATGTTTAAGTAGTTTTAATGATTTATTCACAGGTTTAGCTTATGTTTAAGTAGTTTTAATGATTTATTCACAGGTTTAGCTTATGTTTAAGTAGTTTTAATGATTTATTCACAGGTTTAGCTTATGTTTAGTAGTTTTATGTTTAAGTTTAAGTTTTAATGATTTATTCACAGGTTTAGCTTATGTTTAAGTAGTTTTAATGATTTATTCACAGGTTTAGCTTATGTTTAAGTAGTTTTAATGATTTATTCACAGGTTTAGCTTATGTTTAAGTAGTTTTAATGATTTATTCACACGTTTACGTTTAATGATTTATTGTTTAATGTTTAGTTTTAATGATTTATTCACACGTTTAGCTTATGTTTAAGTAGTTTTAATGATTTATTCACAGGTTTAGCTTATGTTTAAGTAGTTTTAATGATTTATTCACAGGTTTAGCTTATGTTTAAGTAGTTTTAATGATTTATTCACAGGTTTAGCTTATGTTTAAGATTTATTTCAAGTTTTAATGATTTAATTTTACAGGTTTAGCTTATGTTTAAGTAGTTTTAATGATTTATTCACAGGTTTAGCTTATGTTTAAGTAGTTTTAATGATTTATTCACAGGTTTAGCTTATGTTTAAGTAGTTTTAATGATTTATTCACAGGTTTAGCTTATGTTTAAGTAGTTTTAATGATTTATTCACAGGTTTAGCTTATGTTTAAGTAGTTTTAATGATTTATTCACAGGTTTAGCTTATGTTTAAGTAGTTTTAATGATTTATTTCACATGGTTTAGCTTATGTTTAAGTAGTTTTAATGATTTATTCACAGGTTTAGCTTATGTTTAAGTAGTTTTAATGATTTATTCACAGGTTTAGCTTATGTTTAAGTAGTTTTAATGATTTATTCACAGGTTTAGCTTATGTTTAAGTAGTTTTAATGATTTATTCACAGGTTTAGCTTATGTTTAAGTAGTTTTAATGATTTATTCACAGGTTTAGCTTATGTTTAAGTAGTTTTAATGATTTATTCACACGTTTAGCTTATGTTTAAGTAGTTTTAATGATTTATTCACACGTTTAGCTTATGTTTAAGTAGTTTTAATGATTTAT
>NW_027467862.1:0-41633 GCF_004210375.1 Tachypleus tridentatus
CCCTTGAAATTATAAGTCAGTCCAGTGAAAATGTAGGAAGGGCAATATAACCCTTGAAATTATAAGTCAGTCCAGTGAAAATGTAGGAAGGGCAATATAACCCTTTGAAATTATAAGTCAGTCCAGTGAAAATGTAGGAAGGGGCAATATAACCCTTGAAATTATAAGTCAGTCCAGTGAAAATGTAGGAAGGGCAATATAACCCTTTGAAATTATAAGTCAGTCCAGTGAAAATGTAGGAAGGGGCAATATAACCCTTGAAATTATAAGTCAGTCCAGTGAAAATGTAGGAAGGGGCAATATAACCCTTTGAAATTATAAGTCAGTCCAGTGAAAAATGTAGGAAGGGCAATATAACCCTTTGAAATTATAAGTCAGTCCAGTGAAAAATGTAGGAAGGGCAATATAACCCTTTGAAATTATAAGTCAGTCCAGTGAAAATGTAGGAAGGGCAATATAACCCTTGAAATTATAAGTCAGTCCAGTGAAAATGTAGGAAGGGCAATATAACCCTTTGAAATTATAAGTCAGTCCAGTGAAAATGTAACCCTTGAAATTATAAGTCAGTCCAGTGAAAAAAATGTAGGAAGGGCAATATAACCCATGAAATTATAAGTCAGTCCAGTGAAAATGTAGGAAGGGCAATATAACCCTATGAAATTATAAGTCAGTCCAGTGAAAACAATATAACCCTTGAAATTATAAGTCAGTCCAGTGAAAATGTAGGAAGGGCAATATAACCCCTTGAAATTATAAGTCAGTCCAGTGAAAATGTAGGAAGGGCAATATAACCTTTGAAATTATAAGTCAGTCCAGTGAAAATGTAGGAAGGGCAATATAACCCTATGAAATTATAAGTCAGTCCAGTGAAAAATGTAGGAAGGGCAATATAACCCCATGAAATTATAAGTCAGTCCAGTGAAAATGTAGGAAGGGCAATATAACCCTTGAAATTATAAGTCAGTCCAGTGAAAATGTAGGAAGGGCAATATAACCCCATGAAATTATAAGTCAGTCCAGTGAAAATGTAGGAAGGGCAATATAACCCTTGAAATTATAAGTCAGTCCAGTGAAAATGTAGGAAGGGGCAATATAACCCCTTGAAATTATAAGTCAGTCCAGTGAAAATGTAGGAAGGGCAATATAACCCTATGAAATTATAAGTCAGTCCAGTGAAAATGTAGGAAGGGCAATATAACCCTTGAAATTATAAGTCAGTCCAGTGAAAATGTAGGAAGGGCAATATAACCCTTGAAATTATAAGTCAGTCCAGTGAAAATGTAGGAAGGGCAATATAACCCTATGAAATTATAAGTCAGTCCAGTGAAAATGTAGGAAGGGCAATATAACCCTATGAAATTATAAGTCAGTCCAGTGAAAATGTAGGAAGGGCAATATAACCCCATGAAATTATAAGTCAGTCCAGTGAAAATGTAGGAAGGGCAATATAACCTATGAAATTATAAGTCAGTCCAGTGAAAATGTAGGAAGGGCAATATAACCCTATGAAATTATAAGTCAGTCCAGTGAAAATGTAGGAAGGGCAATATAACCCATGAAATTAAAGTCAGTCCAGTGAAAATGTAGGAAGGGCAATATAACCCATGAAATTATAAGTCAGTGAAAAATGTAGGAAGGGCAATATAACCCTTGAAATTATAAGTCAGTCCAGTGAAAATGTAGGAAGGGCAATATAACCCTTTGAAATTATAAGTCAGTCCAGTGAAAATGTAGGAAGGGCAATATAACCCTTTGAAATTATAAGTCAGTCCAGTGAAAATGTAGGAAGGGCAATATAACCCTTTGAAATTATAAGTCAGTCCAGTGAAAATGTAGGAAGGGCAATATAACCCCTTGAAATTATAAGTCAGTCCAGTGAAAATGTAGGAAGGGCAATATAACCCCTTGAAATTATAAGTCAGTCAGTGAAAATGTAGGAAGGGCAATATCCTACGAAATTATAAGTCAGTCCAGTGAAAATGTAGGAAGGGCAATATAACCCTTGAAATTATAAGTCAGTCCAGTGAAAATGTAGGAAGGGCAATATAACCCTTTGAAATTATAAGTCAGTCCAGTGAAAATGTAGGAAGGGCAATATAACCCTTGAAATTATAAGTCAGTCCAGTGAAAATGTAGGAAGGGCAATATAACCCCATGAAATTATAAGTCAGTCCAGTGAAAATGTAGGAAGGGCAATATAACCCTTGAAATTATAAGTCAAGTGAAAATGTAGGAAGGGCAATATAACCCTATGAAATTATAAGTCAGTCCAGTGAAAATGTAGGAAGGGCAATATAACCTCATGAAATTATAAGTCAGTCCAGTGAAAATGTAGGAAGGGCAATATAACCCTTTGAAATTATAAGTCAGTCCAGTGAAAATGTAGGAAGGGCAATATAACCCTATGAAATTATAAGTCAGTCCAGTGAAAATGTAGGCAATATAACCCCATGAAATTATAAGTCAGTCCAGTGAAAAATGTAGGAAGGGCAATATAACCCCATGAAATTATAAGTCAGTCCAGTGAAAAATGTAGGAAGGGCAATATAACCCTTGAAATTATAAGTCAGTCCAGTGAAAAATGTAGGAAGGGCAATATAACCCTATGAAATTATAAGTCAGTCCAGTGAAAATGTAGGAAGGGCAATATAACCCCTTGAAATTATAAGTCAGTCCAGTGAAAATGTAGGAAGGGCAATATAACCCATGAAATTATAAGTCAGTCCAGTGAAAATGTAGGAAGGGCAATATAACCCTATGAAATTATAAGTCAGTCCAGTGAAAATGTAGGAAGGGCAATATAACCCCATGAAATTATAAGTCAGTCCAGTGAAAATGTAGGCAATATAACCCCAGGTCAATATAAGGCAATATAACCCCATGAAATTATAAGTCAGTCCAGTGAAAATGTAGGAAGGGCAATATAACCCTGAAATGATAAGTCAGTCCAGTGAAAATGTAGGAAGGGCAATATAACCCCATGAAATTATAAGTGAAAAATGTAGGAAGGGCAATATAACCCCATGAAATTATAAGTCAGTCCAGTGAAAATGTAGGAAGGGCAATATAACCCTTGAAATTATAAGTCAGTCCAGTGAAAATGTAGGAAGGGCAATATAACCCTTGAAATTATAAGTCAGTCCAGTGAAAATGTAGGAAGGGCAATATAATGAAATTATAAGTCAGTCCAGCAAAATAGGAAGGGCAATATAACCCTGAAATTATAAGTCAGTCCAGTGAAAATGTAGGAAGGGCAATATAACCCTTGAAATTATAAGTCAGTCCAGTGAAAATGTAGGAAGGGCAATATAACCCATGAAATTATAAGTCAGTCCAGTGCAATATAACCCTTGAAATTATAAGTCAGTCCAGTGAAAATGTAGGAAGGGCAATATAACCCATGAAATTATAAGTCAGTCCAGTGAAAATGTAGGAAGGGCAATATAACCCTTGAAATTATAAGTCAGTCCAGTGAAAATGTAGGAATGTAGGGGCAATATAACCCCTTGAAATTATAAGTCAGTCCAGTGAAAATGTAGGAAGGGCAATATAACCCCTTGAAATTATAAGTCAGTCCAGTGAAAATGTAGGAAGGGCAATATAACCCTTGAAATTATAAGTCAGTCCAGTGAAAATGTAGGAAGGGCAATATAACCCTATGAAATTATAAGCCAGTCCAGTGAAAAATGTAGGAAGGGCAATATAACCCCATGAAATTATAAGTCAGTCCAGTGAAAAATGTAGGAAGGGCAATATAACCCTTGAAATTATAAGTCAGTCCAGTGAAAATGTAGGAAGGGCAATATAACCCCTTGAAATTATAAGTCAGTCCAGTGAAAATGTAGGAAGGGCAATATAACCCCTTGAAATTATAAGTCAGTCCAGTGAAAATGTAGGAAGGGCAATATAACCCTATGAAATTATAAGTCAGTCCAGTGAAAATGTAGGAAGGGCAATATAACCCTTGAAATTATAAGTCAGTCCAGTGAAAAATGTAGGAAGGGCAATATAACCCCATGAAATTATAAGTCAGTCCAGTGAAAATGTAGGAAGGGCAATATAACCCTTGAAATTATAAGTCAGTCCAGTGAAAATGTAGGAAGGGCAATATAACCCTATGAAATTATAAGTCAGTCCAGTGAAAATGTAGGAAGGGCAATATAACCCCATGAAATTATAAGTCAGTCCAGTGAAAATGTAGGAAGGGCAATATAAAGTCAGTGAAATTATAAGGGCAATCCAGTGAAAATGTAGGAAGGGCAATATAACCCCTTGAAATTATAAGTCAGTCCAGTGAAAATGTAGGAAGGGCAATATAACCCCATGAAATTATAAGTCAGTCCAGTGAAAATGTAGGAAGGGCAATATAACCCTTGAAATTATAAGTCAGTCCAGTGAAAATGTAGGAAGGGCAATATAACCCCATGAAATTATAAGTCAGTCCAGTGAAAATGTAGGAAGGGCAATATAACCCTTGAAATTATAAGTCAGTCCAGTGAAAATGTAGGAAGGGCAATATAACCCTATGAAATTATAAGTCAGTCCAGTGAAAATGTAGGAAGGGCAATATAACCCTATGAAATTATAAGTCAGTCCAGTGAAAATGTAGGAAGGGCAATATAACCCTATGAAATTATAAGTCAGTCCAGTGAAAATGTAGGAAGGGCAATATAACCCCATGAAATTATAAGTCAGTCCAGTGAAAATGTAGAAAGGCAGGGCAATGATAAATGAAATTATAAGTCAGTCCAGTGAAAATGTAGGAAGGGCAATATAACCCCATGAAATTATAAGTCAGTCCAGTGAAAATGTAGGAAGGGCAATATAACCCCATGAAATTATAAGTCAGTCCAGTGAAAATGTAGGAAGGGCAATATAACCCCTTGAAATTATAAGTCAGTCCAGTGAAAATGTAGGAAGGGCAATATAACCCTTGAAATTATAAGTCAGTCCAGTGAAAATGTAGGAAGGGCAATATAACCCTTTGAAATTATAAGTCAGTCCAGTGAAAATGTAGGAAGGGCAATATAACCCTTGAAATTATAAGTCAGTCCAGTGAAAATGTAGGAAGGGCAATATAACCCTATGAAATTATAAGTCAGTCCAGTGAAAAATGTAGGAAGGGCAATATAACCCTTTGAAATTATAAGTCAGTCCAGTGAAAATGTAGGAAGGGCAATATAACCCTATGAAATTATAAGTCAGTCCAGTGAAAATGTAGGAAGGGCAATATAACCCTTGAAATTATAAGTCAGTCCAGTGAAAATGTAGGAAGGGCAATATAACCCTATGAAATTATAAGTCAGTCCAGTGAAAATGTAGGAAGGGCAATATAACCCTCATGAAATTATAAGTCAGTCCAGTGAAAATGTAGGAAGGGCAATATAACCCTTGAAATTATAAGTCAGTCCAGTGAAAATGTAGGAAGGGCAATATAACCCCATGAAATTATAAGTCAGTCCAGTGAAAATGTAGGAAGGGCAATATAACCCATGAAATTATAAGTCAGTCCAGTGAAAATGTAGGAAGGGCAATATAACCCTATGAAATTATAAGTCAGTCCAGTGAAAATGTAGGAAGGGCAATATAACCCTTGAAATTATAAGTCAGTCCAGTGAAAATGTAGGAAGGGCTTGAAATTATAAGTCAGTCCAGTGAAAATGTAGGAAGGGCAATATAACCCTTGAAATTATAAGTCAGTCCAGTGAAAATGTAGGAAGGGCAATATAACCCCATGAAATTATAAGTCAGTCCAGTGAAAATGTAGGAAGGGCAATATAACCCCATGAAATTATAAGTCAGTCCAGTGAAAATGTAGGAAGGGCAATATAACCCCATGAAATTATAAGTCAGTCCAGTGAAAATGTAGGAAGGGCAATATAACCCCATGAAATTATAAGTCAGTCCAGTGAAAATGTAGGAAGGGCAATATAACCCCTTGAAATTATAAGTCAGTCCAGTGAAAATGTAGGAAGGGCAATATAACCCATGAAATTATAAGTCAGTCCAGTGAAAATGTAGGAAGGGCAATATAACCCTTTGAAATTATAAGTCAGTCCAGTGAAAATGTAGGAAGGGCAATATAACCCTTGAAATTATAAGTCAGTCCAGTGAAAATGTAGGAAGGGCAATATAACCCTATGAAATTATAAGTCAGTCCAGTGAAAATGTAGGAAGGGCAATATAACCCATGAAATTATAAGTCAGTCCAGTGAAAATGTAGGAAGGGCAATATAACCCCATGAAATTATAAGTCAGTCCAGTGAAAATGTAGGAAGGGCAATATAACCCTTGAAATTATAAGTCAGTCCAGTGAAAATGTAGGAAGGGCAATATAACCCCATGAAATTATAAGTCAGTCCAGTGAAAATGTAGGAAGGGCAATATAACCCCATGAAATTATAAGTCAGTCCAGTGAAAATGTAGGAAGGGCAATATAACCCCATGAAATTATAAGTCAGTCCAGTGAAAATGTAGGAAGGGCAATATAACCCTTGAAATTATAAGTCAGTCCAGTGAAAATGTAGGAAGGGCAATATAACCCATGAAATTATAAGTCAGTCCAGTGAAAATGTAGGAAGGGCAATATAACCCATGAAATTATAAGTCAGTCCAGTGAAAATGTAGGAAGGGCAATATAACCCTTGAAATTATAAGTCAGTCCAGTGAAAATGTAGGAAGGGCAATATAACCCTTGAAATTATAAGTCAGTCCAGTGAAAATGTAGGAAGGGCAATATAACCCCATGAAATTATAAGTCAGTCCAGTGAAAATGTAGGAAGGGCAATATAACCCTTGAAATTATAAGTCAGTCCAGTGAAAATGTAGGAAGGGCAATATAACCCCATGAAATTATAAGTCAGTCCAGTGAAAATGTAGGAAGGGCAATATAACCCATGAAATTATAAGTCAGTCCAGTGAAAATGTAGGAAGGGCAATATAACCCTATGAAATTATAAGTCAGTCCAGTGAAAATGTAGGAAGGGCAATATAACCCTATGAAATTATAAGTCAGTCCAGTGAAAATGTAGGAAGGGCAATATAACCCTTGAAATTATAAGTCAGTCCAGTGAAAATGTAGGAAGGGCAATATAACCCCATGAAATTATAAGTCAGTCCAGTGAAAATGTAGGAAGGGCAATATAACCCTTGAAATTATAAGTCAGTCCAGTGAAAATGTAGGAAGGGCAATATAACCCTTGAAATTATAAGTCAGTCCAGTGAAAATGTAGGAAGGGCAATATAACCCCATGAAATTATAAGTCAGTCCAGTGAAAATGTAGGAAGGGCAATATAACCCCATGAAATTATAAGTCAGTCCAGTGAAAATGTAGGAAGGGCAATATAACCCCTTGAAATTATAAGTCAGTCCAGTGAAAAATGTAGGAAGGGCAATATAACCCATGAAATTATAAGTCAGTCCAGTGAAAATGTAGGAAGGGCAATATAACCCTTTGAAATTATAAGTCAGTCCAGTGAAAATGTAGGAAGGGCAATATAACCCTTGAAATTATAAGTCAGTCCAGTGAAAATGTAGGAAGGGCAATATAACCCTATGAAATTATAAGTCAGTCCAGTGAAAATGTAGGAAGGGCAATATAACCCTTGAAATTATAAGTCAGTCCAGTGAAAATGTAGGAAGGGCAATATAACCCATGAAATTATAAGTCAGTCCAGTGAAAATGTAGGAAGGGCAATATAACCCCTTGAAATTATAAGTCAGTCCAGTGAAAATGTAGGAAGGGCAATATAACCCTATGAAATTATAAGTCAGTCCAGTGAAAATGTAGGAAGGGCAATATAACCCCATGAAATTATAAGTCAGTCCAGTGAAAATGTAGGAAGGGCAATATAACCCCTTGAAATTATAAGTCAGTCCAGTGAAAATGTAGGAAGGGCAATATAACCCCATGAAATTATAAGTCAGTCCAGTGAAAATGTAGGAAGGGCAATATAACCCTATGAAATTATAAGTCAGTCCAGTGAAAATGTAGGAAGGGCAATATAACCCTTGAAATTATAAGTCAGTCCAGTGAAAATGTAGGAAGGGCAATATAACCCTATGAAATTATAAGTCAGTCCAGTGAAAATGTAGGAAGGGCAATATAACCCTTGAAATTATAAGTCAGTCCAGTGAAAATGTAGGAAGGGCAATATAACCCTTGAAATTATAAGTCAGTCCAGTGAAAATGTAGGAAGGGCAATATAACCCCATGAAATTATAAGTCAGTCCAGTGAAAATGTAGGAAGGGCAATATAACCCCATGAAATTATAAGTCAGTCCAGTGAAAATGTAGGAAGGGCAATATAACCCCATGAAATTATAAGTCAGTCCAGTGAAAATGTAGGAAGGGCAATATAACCCCTTGAAATTATAAGTCAGTCCAGTGAAAATGTAGGAAGGGCAATATAACCCCATGAAATTATAAGTCAGTCCAGTGAAAATGTAGGCAATATAACCCCATGAAATTATAAGTCAGCAATATAACCCTTGAAATTATAAGTCAGTCCAGTGAAAATGTAGGAAGGGCAATATAACCCTATGAAATTATAAGTCAGTCCAGTGAAAATGTAGGAAGGGCAATATAACCCTTTGAAATTATAAGTCAGTCCAGTGAAAATGTAGGAAGGGCAATATAACAATATAACCCATGAAATTATAAGTCAGTCCAGTGAAAATGTAGGAAGGGCAATGAAATTATAAGTCAGTCCAGTGAAAATGTAGGAAGGGCAATATAACCCTATGAAATTATAAGTCAGTCCAGTGAAAATGTAGGAAGGGCAATATAACCCCATGAAATTATAAGTCAGTCCAGTGAAAATGTAGGAAGGGTGAAATTATAAGTCAGTCCAGTGAAAATGTAGGAAGGGCAATATAACCCTATGAAATTATAAGTCAGTCCAGTGAAAATGTAGGAAGGGCAATATAACCCTTGAAATTATAAGTCAGTCCAGTGAAAATGTAGGAAGGGCAATATAACCCCATGAAATTATAAGTCAGTCCAGTGAAAATGTAGGAAGGGCAATATAACCCCAGTCCAGTGAAATTAGGAAGGGCAATATAACCCCTTGAAATTATAAGTCAGTCCAGTGAAAATGTAGGAAGGGCAATATAACCCTTGAAATTATAAGTCAGTCCAGTGAAAATGTAGGAAGGGCAATATAACCCCATGAAATTATAAGTCAGTCCAGTGAAAATGTAGGAAGGGCAATATAACCCTTGAAATTATAAGTCAGTCCAGTGAAAATGTAGGAAGGGCAATATAACCCTTGAAATTATAAGTCAGTCCAGTGAAAAATGTAGGAAGGGCAATATAACCCTTGAAATTATAAGTCAGTCCAGTGAAAATGTAGGAAGGGCAATATAACCCTTGAAATTATAAGTCAGTCCAGTGAAAATGTAGGAAGGGCAATATAACCCTTGAAATTATAAGTCAGTCCAGTGAAAATGTAGGAAGGGCAATATAACCCTATGAAATTATAAGTCAGTCCAGTGAAAATGTAGGAAGGGCAATTATAAGTCAGTCCCAATATTGAAATTATAAGTCAGTCCAGTGAAAATGTAGGAAGGGCAATATAACCCCATGAAATTATAAGTCAGTCCAGTGAAAATGTAGGAAGGGCAATATAACCCTTTGAAATTATAAGTCAGTCCAGTGAAAATGTAGGAAGGGCAATATAACCCCATGAAATTATAAGTCAGTCCAGTGAAAATGTAGGAAGGGCAATATAACCCCATGAAATTATAAGTCAGTCCAGTGAAAATGTAGGAAGGGCAATATAACCCCATGAAATTATAAGTCAGTCCAGTGAAAATGTAGGAAGGGCAATATAACCCCATGAAATTATAAGTCAGTCCAGTGAAAATGTAGGAAGGGCAATATAACCCTTGAAATTATAAGTCAGTCCAGGGTGAAATTATAAGTCAGTCCAGTGAAAATGTAGGAAGGGCAATATAACCCCATGAAATTATAAGTCAGTCCAGTGAAAATGTAGGAAGGGCAATATAACCCCATGAAATTATAAGTCAGTCCAGTGAAAATGTAGGAAGGGCAATATAACCCCATGAAATTATAAGTCAGTCCAGTGAAAATGTAGGAAGGGCAATATAACCCATGAAATTATAAGTCAGTCCAGTGAAAATGTAGGAAGGGCAATATAACCCTTGAAATTATAAGTCAGTCCAGTGAAAATGTAGGAAGGGCAATATAACCCTTGAAATTATAAGTCAGTCCAGTGAAAATGTAGGAAGGGCAATATAACCCTATGAAATTATAAGTCAGTCCAGTGAAAATGTAGGAAGGGCAATATAACCCCTTGAAATTATAAGTCAGTCCAGTGAAAATGTAGGAAGGGCAATATAACCCTTGAAATTATAAGTCAGTCCAGTGAAAATGTAGGAAGGGCAATATAACCCTTGAAATTATAAGTCAGTCCAGTGAAAATGTAGGAAGGGCAATATAACCCCTTGAAATTATAAGTCAGTCCAGTGAAAATGTAGGAAGGGCAATATAACCCTTGAAATTATAAGTCAGTCCAGTGAAAATGTAGGAAGGGCAATATAACCCTTGAAATTATAAGTCAGTCCAGTGAAAAATGTAGGAAGGGCAATATAACCCATGAAATTATAAGTCAGTCCAGTGAAAAATGTAGGAAGGGCAATATAACCCTATGAAATTATAAGTCAGTCCAGTGAAAATGTAGGAAGGGCAATATAACCCTTGAAATTATAAGTCAGTCCAGTGAAAATGTAGGAAGGGCAATATAACCCTTGAAATTATAAGTCAGTCCAGTGAAAATGTAGGAAGGGCAATATAACCCCTTGAAATTATAAGTCAGTCCAGTGAAAATGTAGGAAGGGCAATATAACCCTTGAAATTATAAGTCAGTCCAGTGAAAATGTAGGAAGGGCAATATAACCCCATGAAATTATAAGTCAGTCCAGTGAAAATGTAGGAAGGGCAATATAACCCCATGAAATTATAAGTCAGTCCAGTGAAAATGTAGGAAGGGCAATATAACCCTTGAAATTATAAGTCAGTCCAGTGAAAATGTAGGAAGGGCAATATAACCCTATGAAATTATAAGTCAGTCCAGTGAAAATGTAGGAAGGGCAATATAACCCTTGAAATTATAAGTCAGTCCAGTGAAAATGTAGGAAGGGCAATATAACCCTATGAAATTATAAGTCAGTCCAGTGAAAATGTAGGAAGGGCAATATAACCCTATGAAATTATAAGTCAGTCCAGTGAAAATGTAGGAAGGGCAATATAACCCTATGAAATTATAAGTCAGTCCAGTGAAAATGTAGGAAGGGCAATATAACCCTATGAAATTATAAGTCAGTCCAGTGAAAATGTAGGAAGGGCAATATAACCCCATGAAATTATAAGTCAGTCCAGTGAAAATGTAGGAAGGGCAATATAACCCCATGAAATTATAAGTCAGTCCAGTGAAAATGTAGGAAGGGCAATATAACCCTATGAAATTATAAGTCAGTCCAGTGAAAATGTAGGAAGGGCAATATAACCCCATGAAATTATAAGTCAGTCCAGTGAAAATGTAGGAAGGGCAATATAACCCCTTGAAATTATAAGTCAGTCCAGTGAAAATGTAGGAAGGGCAATATAACCCCATGAAATTATAAGTCAGTCCAGTGAAAATGTAGGAAGGGCAATATAACCCTTGAAATTATAAGTCAGTCCAGTGAAAATGTAGGAAGGGCAATATAACCCTTGAAATTATAAGTCAGTCCAGTGAAAATGTAGGAAGGGCAATATAACCCCATGAAATTATAAGTCAGTCCAGTGAAAATGTAGGAAGGGCAATATAACCCTTGAAATTATAAGTCAGTCCAGTGAAAATGTAGGAAGGGCAATATAACCCTTGAAATTATAAGTCAGTCCAGTGAAAATGTAGGAAGGGCAATATAACCCTTGAAATTATAAGTCAGTCCAGTGAAAATGTAGGAAGGGCAATATAACCCCATGAAATTATAAGTCAGTCCAGTGAAAATGTAGGAAGGGCAATATAACCCCTTGAAATTATAAGTCAGTCCAGTGAAAATGTAGGAAGGGCAATATAACCCATGAAATTATAAGTCAGTCCAGTGAAAATGTAGGAAGGGCAATATAACCCCATGAAATTATAAGTCAGTCCAGTGAAAATGTAGGAAGGGCAATATAACCCTATGAAATTATAAGTCAGTCCAGTGAAAATGTAGGAAGGGCAATATAACCCTTGAAATTATAAGTCAGTCCAGTGAAAATGTAGGAAGGGCAATATAACCCATGAAATTATAAGTCAGTCCAGTGAAAATGTAGGAAGGGCAATATAACCCCTTGAAATTATAAGTCAGTCCAGTGAAAATGTAGGAAGGGCAATATAACCCTATGAAATTATAAGTCAGTCCAGTGAAAATGTAGGAAGTGAAATTATAAGTCAGTCCAGTGAAAATGTAGGAAGGGCAATATAACCCCATGAAATTATAAGTCAGTCCAGTGAAAATGTAGGAAGGGCAATATAACCCTTTGAAATTATAAGTCAGTCCAGTGAAAATGTAGGAAGGGCAATATAACCCCATGAAATTATAAGTCAGTCCAGTGAAAATGTAGGAAGGGCAATATAACCCCATGAAATTATAAGTCAGTCCAGTGAAAATGTAGGAAGGGCAATATAACCCTATGAAATTATAAGTCAGTCCAGTGAAAATGTAGGAAGGGCAATATAACCCTATGAAATTATAAGTCAGTCCAGTGAAAATGTAGGAAGGGCAATATAACCCTATGAAATTATAAGTCAGTCCAGTGAAAATGTAGGAAGGGCAATATAACCCTTGAAATTATAAGTCAGTCCAGTGAAAATGTAGGAAGGGCAATATAACCCCTTGAAATTATAAGTCAGTCCAGTGAAAATGTAGGAAGGGCAATATAACCCCATGAAATTATAAGTCAGTCCAGTGAAAATGTAGGAAGGGCAATATAACCCTTGAAATTATAAGTCAGTCCAGTGAAAAATGTAGGAAGGGCAATATAACCCTATGAAATTATAAGTCAGTCCAGTGAAAATGTAGGAAGGGCAATATAACCCTTGAAATTATAAGTCAGTCCAGTGAAAATGTAGGAAGGGCAATATAACCCCATGAAATTATAAGTCAGTCCAGTGAAAATGTAGGAAGGGCAATATAACCCCATGAAATTATAAGTCAGTCCAGTGAAAATGTAGGAAGGGCAATATAACCCTTGAAATTATAAGTCAGTCCAGTGAAAATGTAGGAAGGGCAATATAACCCCATGAAATTATAAGTCAGTCCAGTGAAAATGTAGGAAGGGCAATATAACCCCATGAAATTATAAGTCAGTCCAGTGAAAATGTAGGAAGGGCAATATAACCCTATGAAATTATAAGTCAGTCCAGTGAAAATGTAGGAAGGGCAATATAACCCTTGAAATTATAAGTCAGTCCAGTGAAAATGTAGGAAGGGCAATATAACCCCATGAAATTATAAGTCAGTCCAGTGAAAATGTAGGAAGGGCAATATAACCCTTGAAATTATAAGTCAGTCCAAAATGTAGGAAGGGCAATATAACCCCTCATGAAATTATAAGTCAGTCCAGTGAAAATGTAGGAAGGGCAATATAACCCTTGAAATTATAAGTCAGTCCAGTGAAAATGTAGGAAGGGCAATATAACCCTATGAAATTATAAGTCAGTCCAGTGAAAATGTAGGAAGGGCAATATAACCCTTGAAATTATAAGTCAGTCCAGTGAAAATGTAGGAAGGGCAATATAACCCCATGAAATTATAAGTCAGTCCAGTGAAAATGTAGGAAGGGCAATATAACCCCATGAAATTATAAGTCAGTCCAGTGAAAATGTAGGAAGGGCAATATAACCCTATGAAATTATAAGTCAGTCCAGTGAAAATGTAGGAAGGGCAATATAACCCTATGAAATTATAAGTCAGTCCAGTGAAAATGTAGGAAGGGCAATATAACCCTTTGAAATTATAAGTCAGTCCAGTGAAAATGTAGGAAGGGCAATATAACCCTTGAAATTATAAGTCAGTCCAGTGAAAATGTAGGAAGGGCAATATAACCCTTTGAAATTATAAGTCAGTCCAGTGAAAATGTAGGAAGGGCAATATAACCCTATGAAATTATAAGTCAGTCCAGTGAAAATGTAGGAAGGGCAATATAACCCTTTGAAATTATAAGTCAGTCCAGTGAAAATGTAGGAAGGGCAATATAACCCCATGAAATTATAAGTCAGTCCAGTGAAAATGTAGGAAGGGCAATATAACCCCATGAAATTATAAGTCAGTCCAGTGAAAATGTAGGAAGGGCAATATAACCCCATGAAATTATAAGTCAGTCCAGTGAAAATGTAGGAAGGGCAATATAACCCTATGAAATTATAAGTCAGTCCAGTGAAAATGTAGGAAGGGCAATATAACCCTTGAAATTATAAGTCAGTCCAGTGAAAATGTAGGAAGGGCAATATAACCCTTGAAATTATAAGTCAGTCCAGTGAAAATGTAGGAAGGGCAATATAACCCTTGAAATTATAAGTCAGTCCAGTGAAAATGTAGGAAGGGCAATATAACCCCATGAAATTATAAGTCAGTCCAGTGAAAATGTAGGAAGGGCAATATAACCCCTTGAAATTATAAGTCAGTCCAGTGAAAATGTAGGAAGGGCAATATAACCCTTGAAATTATAAGTCAGTCCAGTGAAAATGTAGGAAGGGCAATATAACCCCATGAAATTATAAGTCAGTCCAGTGAAAATGTAGGAAGGGCAATATAACCCTTGAAATTATAAGTCAGTCCAGTGAAAATGTAGGAAGGGCAATATAACCCCATGAAATTATAAGTCAGTCCAGTGAAAATGTAGGAAGGGCAATATAACCCATGAAATTATAAGTCAGTCCAGTGAAAATGTAGGAAGGGCAATATAACCCTATGAAATTATAAGTCAGTCCAGTGAAAATGTAGGAAGGGCAATATAACCCCATGAAATTATAAGTCAGTCCAGTGAAAATGTAGGAAGGGCAATATAACCCTTGAAATTATAAGTCAGTCCAGTGAAAATGTAGGAAGGGCAATATAACCCCATGAAATTATAAGTCAGTCCAGTGAAAATGTAGGAACCCTTGGCAATGTAGAAGGGCAATATAACCCTATGAAATTATAAGTCAGTCCAGTGAAAATGTAGGAAGGGCAATATAACCCCATGAAATTATAAGTCAGTCCAGTGAAAATGTAGGAAGGGCAATATAACCCCTTGAAATTATAAGTCAGTCCAGTGAAAATGTAGGAAGGGCAATATAACCCCATGAAATTATAAGTCAGTCCAGTGAAAATGTAGGAAGGGCAATATAACCCCATGAAATTATAAGTCAGTCCAGTGAAAATGTAGGAAGGGCAATATAACCCTATGAAATTATAAGTCAGTCCAGTGAAAATGTAGGAAGGGCAATATAACCCTTGAAATTATAAGTCAGTCCAGTGAAAATGTAGGAAGGGCAATATAACCCTATGAAATTATAAGTCAGTCCAGTGAAAATGTAGGAAGGGCAATATAACCCTTTGAAATTATAAGTCAGTCCAGTGAAAATGTAGGAAGGGCAATATAACCCTTGAAATTATAAGTCAGTCCAGTGAAAATGTAGGAAGGGCAATATAACCCTTGAAATTATAAGTCAGTCCAGTGAAAATGTAGGAAGGGCAATATAACCCTTGAAATTATAAGTCAGTCCAGTGAAAATGTAGGAAGGGCAATATAACCCCTTGAAATTATAAGTCAGTCCAGTGAAAATGTAGGAAGGGCAATATAACCCCTTGAAATTATAAGTCAGTCCAGTGAAAATGTAGGAAGGGCAATATAACCCCATGAAATTATAAGTCAGTCCAGTGAAAATGTAGGAAGGGCAATATAACCCCATGAAATTATAAGTCAGTCCAGTGAAAATGTAGGAAGGGCAATATAACCCTTGAAATTATAAGTCAGTCCAGTGAAAATGTAGGAAGGGCAATATAACCCTATGAAATTATAAGTCAGTCCAGTGAAAATGTAGGAAGGGCAATATAACCCTATGAAATTATAAGTCAGTCCAGTGAAAATGTAGGAAGGGCAATATAACCCTTTGAAATTATAAGTCAGTCCAGTGAAAATGTAGGAAGGGCAATATAACCCCTTGAAATTATAAGTCAGTCCAGTGAAAATGTAGGAAGGGCAATATAACCCCATGAAATTATAAGTCAGTCCAGTGAAAATGTAGGAAGGGCAATATAACCCTATGAAATTATAAGTCAGTCCAGTGAAAATGTAGGAAGGGCAATATAACCCTATGAAATTATAAGTCAGTCCAGTGAAAATGTAGGAAGGGCAATATAACCCCATGAAATTATAAGTCAGTCCAGTGAAAATGTAGGAAGGGCAATATAACCCATGAAATTATAAGTCAGTCCAGTGAAAATGTAGGAAGGGCAATATAACCCTTTGAAATTATAAGTCAGTCCAGTGAAAATGTAGGAAGGGCAATATAACCCCTTGAAATTATAAGTCAGTCCAGTGAAAATGTAGGAAGGGCAATATAACCCCATGAAATTATAAGTCAGTCCAGTGAAAATGTAGGAAGGGCAATATAACCCCATGAAATTATAAGTCAGTCCAGTGAAAATGTAGGAAGGGCAATATAACCCTATGAAATTATAAGTCAGTCCAGTGAAAATGTAGGAAGGGCAATATAACCCCATGAAATTATAAGTCAGTCCAGTGAAAATGTAGGAAGGGCAATATAACCCCATGAAATTATAAGTCAGTCCAGTGAAAATGTAGGAAGGGCAATATAACCCCATGAAATTATAAGTCAGTCCAGTGAAAATGTAGGAAGGGCAATATAACCCTATGAAATTATAAGTCAGTCCAGTGAAAATGTAGGAAGGGCAATATAACCCTTGAAATTATAAGTCAGTCCAGTGAAAATGTAGGAAGGGCAATATAACCCCATGAAATTATAAGTCAGTCCAGTGAAAATGTAGGAAGGGCAATATAACCTCATGAAATTATAAGTCAGTCCAGTGAAAATGTAGGAAGGGCAATATAACCCTTTGAAATTATAAGTCAGTCCAGTGAAAATGTAGGAAGGGCAATATAACCCTTGAAATTATAAGTCAGTCCAGTGAAAATGTAGGAAGGGCAATATAACCCTTGAAATTATAAGTCAGTCCAGTGAAAATGTAGGAAGGGCAATATAACCCCTTGAAATTATAAGTCAGTCCAGTGAAAATGTAGGAAGGGCAATATAACCCTTGAAATTATAAGTCAGTCCAGTGAAAATGTAGGAAGGGCAATATAACCCCTTGAAATTATAAGTCAGTCCAGTGAAAATGTAGGAAGGGCAATATAACCCTTGAAATTATAAGTCAGTCCAGTGAAAATGTAGGAAGGGCAATATAACCCTTGAAATTATAAGTCAGTCCAGTGAAAATGTAGGAAGGGCAATATAACCCCTTGAAATTATAAGTCAGTCCAGTGAAAATGTAGGAAGGGCAATATAACCCTTTGAAATTATAAGTCAGTCCAGTGAAAATGTAGGAAGGGCAATATAACCCTTGAAATTATAAGTCAGTCCAGTGAAAATGTAGGAAGGGCAATATAACCCCATGAAATTATAAGTCAGTCCAGTGAAAATGTAGGAAGGGCAATATAACCCCATGAAATTATAAGTCAGTCCAGTGAAAATGTAGGAAGGGCAATATAACCCTTGAAATTATAAGTCAGTCCAGTGAAAATGTAGGAAGGGCAATATAACCCTTTGAAATTATAAGTCAGTCCAGTGAAAATGTAGGAAGGGCAATATAACCCCATGAAATTATAAGTCAGTCCAGTGAAAATGTAGGAAGGGCAATATAACCCTTTGAAATTATAAGTCAGTCCAGTGAAAATGTAGGAAGGGCAATATAACCCTATGAAATTATAAGTCAGTCCAGTGAAAATGTAGGAAGGGCAATATAACCCCTTGAAATTATAAGTCAGTCCAGTGAAAATGTAGGAAGGGCAATATAACCCTATGAAATTATAAGTCAGTCCAGTGAAAATGTAGGAAGGGCAATATAACCCTATGAAATTATAAGTCAGTCCAGTGAAAATGTAGGAAGGGCAATATAACCCCATGAAATTATAAGTCAGTCCAGTGAAAATGTAGGAAGGGCAATATAACCCCATGAAATTATAAGTCAGTCCAGTGAAAATGTAGGAAGGGCAATATAACCTCATGAAATTATAAGTCAGTCCAGTGAAAATGTAGGAAGGGCAATATAACCCCATGAAATTATAAGCAGTCCAGTGAAAATAGGAACCCCATGAAATTATAAGTCAGTCCAGTGAAAATGTAGGAAGGGCAATATAACCCCATGAAATTATAAGTCAGTCCAGTGAAAATGTAGGAAGGGCAATATAACCCCATGAAATTATAAGTCAGTCCAGTGAAAATGTAGGAAGGGCAATATAACCCTATGAAATTATAAGTCAGTCCAGTGAAAATGTAGGAAGGGCAATATAACCCTATGAAATTATAAGTCAGTCCAGTGAAAATGTAGGAAGGGCAATATAACCCTATGAAATTATAAGTCAGTCCAGTGAAAATGTAGGAAGGGCAATATAACCCTTGAAATTATAAGTCAGTCCAGTGAAAATGTAGGAAGGGCAATATAACCCTATGAAATTATAAGTCAGTCCAGTGAAAATGTAGGAAGGGCAATATAACCCCATGAAATTATAAGTCAGTCCAGTGAAAATGTAGGAAGGGCAATATAACCCCATGAAATTATAAGTCAGTCCAGTGAAAAATGTAGGAAGGGCAATATAACCCTTGAAATTATAAGTCAGTCCAGTGAAAATGTAGGAAGGGCAATATAACCCCTTGAAATTATAAGTCAGTCCAGTGAAAATGTAGGAAGGGCAATATAACCCAGTGAAAATGAAATTATAAGTCAGTCCAGTGAAAAATGTAGGAAGGGCAATATAACCCCATGAAATTATAAGTCAGTCCAGTGAAAATGTAGGAAGGGCAATATAACCCTATGAAATTATAAGTCAGTCCAGTGAAAATGTAGGAAGGGCAATATAACCCTTGAAATTATAAGTCAGTCCAGTGAAAATGTAGGAAGGGCAATATAACCCCATGAAATTATAAGTCAGTCCAGTGAAAATGTAGGAAGGGCAATATAACCCTTTGAAATTATAAGTCAGTCCAGTGAAAATGTAGGAAGGGCAATATAACCCTTGAAATTATAAGTCAGTCCAGTGAAAATGTAGGAAGGGCAATATAACCCCTTGAAATTATAAGTCAGTCCAGTGAAAATGTAGGAAGGGCAATATAACCCTATGAAATTATAAGTCAGTCCAGTGAAAATGTAGGAAGGGCAATATAACCCCATGAAATTATAAGTCAGTCCAGTGAAAATGTAGGAAGGGCAATATAACCCTATGAAATTATAAGTCAGTCCAGTGAAAATGTAGGAAGGGCAATATAACCCCTTGAAATTATAAGTCAGTCCAGTGAAAATGTAGGAAGGGCAATATAACCCTTTGAAATTATAAGTCAGTCCAGTGAAAATGTAGGAAGGGCAATATAACCCTTGAAATTATAAGTCAGTCCAGTGAAAATGTAGGAAGGGCAATATAACCCTTGAAATTATAAGTCAGTCCAGTGAAAATGTAGGAAGGGCAATATAACCCTTGAAATTATAAGTCAGTCCAGTGAAAATGTAGGAAGGGCAATATAACCCTTGAAATTATAAGTCAGTCCAGTGAAAATGTAGGAAGGGCAATATAACCCTTGAAATTATAAGTCAGTCCAGTGAAAATGTAGGAAGGGCAATATAACCCCATGAAATTATAAGTCAGTCCAGTGAAAATGTAGGAAGGGCAATATAACCCCATGAAATTATAAGTCAGTCCAGTGAAAATGTAGGAAGGGCAATATAACCCCTTGAAATTATAAGTCAGTCCAGTGAAAATGTAGGAAGGGCAATATAACCCTTTGAAATTATAAGTCAGTCCAGTGAAAATGTAGGAAGGGCAATATAACCCCTTGAAATTATAAGTCAGTCCAGTGAAAATGTAGGAAGGGCAATATAACCCTTTGAAATTATAAGTCAGTCCAGTGAAAATGTAGGAAGGGCAATATAACCCTTGAAATTATAAGTCAGTCCAGTGAAAATGTAGGAAGGGCAATATAACCCATGAAATTATAAGTCAGTCCAGTGAAAATGTAGGAAGGGCAATATAACCCTTGAAATTATAAGTCAGTCCAGTGAAAATGTAGGAAGGGCAATATAACCCTATGAAATTATAAGTCAGTCCAGTGAAAATGTAGGAAGGGCAATATAACCCCATGAAATTATAAGTCAGTCCAGTGAAAATGTAGAAGGGCAATATAACCCTTTGAAATTATAAGTCAGTCCAGTGAAAATGTAGGAAGGGCAATATAACCCATGAAATTATAAGTCAGTCCAGTGAAAATGTAGGAAGGGCAATATAACCCTATGAAATTATAAGTCAGTCCAGTGAAAATGTAGGAAGGGCAATATAACCCTATGAAATTATAAGTCAGTCCAGTGAAAATGTAGGAAGGGCAATATAACCCTATGAAATTATAAGTCAGTCCAGTGAAAATGTAGGAAGGGCAATATAACCCTTTGAAATTATAAGTCAGTCCAGTGAAAATGTAGGAAGGGCAATATAACCCTATGAAATTATAAGTCAGTCCAGTGAAAATGTAGGAAGGGCAATATAACCCCATGAAATTATAAGTCAGTCCAGTGAAAATGTAGGAAGGGCAATATAACCCTATGAAATTATAAGTCAGTCCAGTGAAAATGTAGGAAGGGCAATATAACCCTATGAAATTATAAGTCAGTCCAGTGAAAATGTAGGAAGGGCAATATAACCCCTTGAAATTATAAGTCAGTCCAGTGAAAATGTAGGAAGGGCAATATAACCCTTGAAATTATAAGTCAGTCCAGTGAAAATGTAGGAAGGGCAATATAACCCTTGAAATTATAAGTCAGTCCAGTGAAAATGTAGGAAGGGCAATATAACCCTTTGAAATTATAAGTCAGTCCAGTGAAAATGTAGAAGGGCAATATAACCCTATGAAATTATAAGTCAGTCCAGTGAAAATGTAGGAAGGGCAATATAACCCTTTGAAATTATAAGTCAGTCCAGTGAAAATGTAGGAAGGGCAATATAACCCCTTGAAATTATAAGTCAGTCCAGTGAAAATGTAGGAAGGGCAATATAACCCATGAAATTATAAGTCAGTCCAGTGAAAATGTAGGAAGGGCAATATAACCCTTGAAATTATAAGTCAGTCCAGTGAAAATGTAGGAAGGGCAATATAACCCTATGAAATTATAAGTCAGTCCAGTGAAAATGTAGGAAGGGCAATATAACCCTTTGAAATTATAAGTCAGTCCAGTGAAAATGTAGGAAGGGCAATATAACCCTATGAAATTATAAGTCAGTCCAGTGAAAATGTAGGAAGGGCAATATAACCCTTGAAATTATAAGTCAGTCCAGTGAAAATGTAGGAAGGGCAATATAACCCCATGAAATTATAAGTCAGTCCAGTGAAAATGTAGAAAGGGCAATATAACCCATGAAATTATAAGTCAGTCCAGTGAAAATGTAGGAAGGGCAATATAACCCTATGAAATTATAAGTCAGTCCAGTGAAAAATGTAGGAAGGGCAATATAACCCTTGAAATTATAAGTCAGTCCAGTGAAAATGTAGGAAGGGCAATATAACCCCATGAAATTATAAGTCAGTCCAGTGAAAATGTAGGAAGGGCAATATAACCCCTTGAAATTATAAGTCAGTCCAGTGAAAATGTAGGAAGGGCAATATAACCCTATGAAATTATAAGTCAGTCCAGTGAAAATGTAGGAAGGGCAATATAACCCCATGAAATTATAAGTCAGTCCAGTGAAAATGTAGGAAGGGCAATATAACCCCATGAAATTATAAGTCAGTCCAGTGAAAATGTAGGAAGGGCAATATAACCCTATGAAATTATAAGTCAGTCCAGTGAAAATGTAGGAAGGGCAATATAACCCTATGAAATTATAAGTCAGTCCAGTGAAAAATGTAGGAAGGGCAATATAACCCTATGAAATTATAAGTCAGTCCAGTGAAAATGTAGGAAGGGCAATATAACCCTTTGAAATTATAAGTCAGTCCAGTGAAAATGTAGGAAGGGCAATATAACCTCATGAAATTATAAGTCAGTCCAGTGAAAATGTAGGAAGGGCAATATAACCCCTTGAAATTATAAGTCAGTCCAGTGAAAATGTAGGAAGGGCAATATAACCCTTTGAAATTATAAGTCAGTCCAGTGAAAATGTAGGAAGGGCAATATAACCCTATGAAATTATAAGTCAGTCCAGTGAAAATGTAGGAAGGGCAATATAACCCTTGAAATTATAAGTCAGTCCAGTGAAAATGTAGGAAGGGCAATATAACCCTTGAAATTATAAGTCAGTCCAGTGAAAATGTAGAAGGGCAATATAACCCCATGAAATTATAAGTCAGTCCAGTGAAAATGTAGGAAGGGCAATATAACCCTATGAAATTATAAGTCAGTCCAGTGAAAATGTAGGAAGGGCAATATAACCCCATGAAATTATAAGTCAGTCCAGTGAAAATGTAGGAAGGGCAATATAACCTCATGAAATTATAAGTCAGTCCAGTGAAAATGTAGGAAGGGCAATATAACCCTATGAAATTATAAGTCAGTCCAGAAAAAATGTAGGAAGGGCAATATAACCCCATGAAATTATAAGTCAGTCCAGTGAAAATGTAGGAAGGGCAATATAACCCATGAAATTATAAGTCAGTCCAGTGAAAATGTAGGAAGGGCAATATAACCCTATGAAATTATAAGTCAGTCCAGTGAAAATGTAGGAAGGGCAATATAACCCTTTGAAATTATAAGTCAGTCCAGTGAAAATGTAGGAAGGGCAATATAACCCTATGAAATTATAAGTCAGTCCAGTGAAAATGTAGGAAGGGCAATATAACCCCATGAAATTATAAGTCAGTCCAGTGAAAATGTAGGAAGGGCAATATAACCCTATGAAATTATAAGTCAGTCCAGTGAAAATGTAGGAAGGGCAATATAACCCTATGAAATTATAAGTCAGTCCAGTGAAAATGTAGGAAGGGCAATATAACCCTTTGAAATTATAAGTCAGTCCAGTGAAAAATGTAGGAAGGGCAATATAACCCTATGAAATTATAAGTCAGTCCAGTGAAAATGTAGGAAGGGCAATATAACCCTTTGAAATTATAAGTCAGTCCAGTGAAAATGTAGGAAGGGCAATATAACCCCATGAAATTATAAGTCAGTCCAGTGAAAATGTAGGAAGGGCAATATAACCCTTGAAATTATAAGTCAGTCCAGTGAAAATGTAGGAAGGGCAATATAACCCTTGAAATTATAAGTCAGTCCAGTGAAAATGTAGGAAGGGCAATATAACCCTTGAAATTATAAGTCAGTCCAGTGAAAATGTAGGAAGGGCAATATAACCCTTTGAAATTATAAGTCAGTCCAGTGAAAATGTAGGAAGGGCAATATAACCCTATGAAATTATAAGTCAGTCCAGTGAAAATGTAGGAAGGGCAATATAACCCTTGAAATTATAAGTCAGTCCAGTGAAAATGTAGGAAGGGCAATATAACCCTTGAAATTATAAGTCAGTCCAGTGAAAATGTAGGAAGGGCAATATAACCTCATGAAATTATAAGTCAGTCCAGTGAAAATGTAGGAAGGGCAATATAACCCTTTGAAATTATAAGTCAGTCCAGTGAAAATGTAGGAAGGGCAATATAACCCTATGAAATTATAAGTCAGTCCAGTGAAAATGTAGGAAGGGCAATATAACCCTTTGAAATTATAAGTCAGTCCAGTGAAAATGTAGGAAGGGCAATATAACCCTTGAAATTATAAGTCAGTCCAGTGAAAATGTAGGAAGGGCAATATAACCCTTTGAAATTATAAGTCAGTCCAGTGAAAATGTAGGAAGGGCAATATAACCCCATGAAATTATAAGTCAGTCCAGTGAAAATGTAGAAAGGGCAATATAACCCATGAAATTATAAGTCAGTCCAGTGAAAATGTAGGAAGGGCAATATAACCCTATGAAATTATAAGTCAGTCCAGTGAAAATGTAGGAAGGGCAATATAACCCTTTGAAATTATAAGTCAGTCCAGTGAAAATGTAGGAAGGGCAATATAACCCATGAAATTATAAGTCAGTCCAGTGAAAATGTAGGAGGGGCAATATAACCCTTTGAAATTATAAGTCAGTCCTGTGAAAAACGTAGGAAGGGCAATATAACCCTATGAAATTATAAGCCAGTCCATTGAAAATGTAGGAAGGGCAATATAACCTCATGAAATTATAAGTCACTCCAGTGAAAAACGTAGGAAGGGCAATATAACCCTATGAAATTATAAGCCAGTCCAGTGAAAAATGTAGAAAGGGCAATATAACCCTATGAAATTATAAGTCAGTCCAGTGAAAAATGTAGGAAGGGCAATATAACCCTATGAAATTATAAGTCAGTCCAGTGAAAATGTAGGAAGGGCAATATAACCCTATGAAATTATAAGTCAGTCCAGTGAAAATGTAGGAAGGACAATATAACCCTTGAAATTATAAGTCAGTCCAGTGAAAATGTAGGAAGGGCAATATAACCTCATGAAATTATAAGTCAGTCCAGTGAAAATGTAGGAAGGGCAATATAACCCCTTGAAATTATAAGTCAGTCCAGTGAAAATGTAGGAAGGGCAATATAACCCTTTGAAATTATAAGTCAGTCCAGTGAGAAATGTAGGAGGGGCAATATAACCCTACGAAATTATAAGTCAGTCCAGTGAAAATGTAGGAAGGGCAATATAACCCTTGAAATTATAAGTCAGTCCAGTGAAAATGTAGGAAGGGCAATATAACCCCATGAAATTATAAGTCAGTCCAGTGAAAATGTAGAAAGGGCAATATAACCTCATGAAATTATAAGTCAGTCCAGTGAAAAATGTAGGAAGGGCAATATAACCCTACGAAATTATAAGTCAGTCCAGTGAAAAATGTAGGAAGGGCAATATAACCCCATGAAATTATAAGTCAGTCCAGTGAAAATGTAGGAAGGGCAATATAACCTCATGAAATTTTAAGTCAGTCCAGTGAAAAATGTAGGAAGGGGCAATATAACCCTACGAAATTATAAGTCAGTCCAGAAAAAAATGTAAGAAGGGCAATATAACCTCATGAAATTATAAGTCAGTCGAGTGAAAATGTAGGAGGGCAATATAACCTCATGAAATTATAAGTCAGTCCAGTGAAAATGTAGGAAGGGCAATATAACCCTTGAAATTATAAGTCAGTCCAGTGAAAAATGTAGGAAGGACAATATAACCCTTGAAATTATAAGTCAGTCCAGTGAAAATGTAGGAAGGGCAATATAACCCTATGAAATTATAAGTCAGTCCAGTGAAAATGTAGGAAGGGCAATATAACCCCATGAAATTATAAGTCAGTCCAGTGAAAATGTAGGAAGGGCAATATAACCCTATGAAATTATAAGTCAGTCCAGTGAAAATGTAGGAAGGGCAATATAACCCTATGAAATTATAAGTCAGTCCAGTGAAAATGTAGGAAGGGCAATATAACCCTTTGAAATTATAAAGTCAGTCCAGTGAAAAAAATGTAGGAAGGGCAATATAACCCTATGAAATTATAAGTCAGTCCAGTGAAAATGTAGGAAGGGCAATATAACCCTTTGAAATTATAAGTCAGTCCAGTGAAAATGTAGGAAGGGCAATATAACCCTTGAAATTATAAGTCAGTCCAGTGAAAATGTAGGAAGGGCAATATAACCCTTTGAAATTATAAGTCAGTCCAGTGAAAATGTAGGAAGGGCAATATAACCCTATGAAATTATAAGTCAGTCCAGTGAAAATGTAGGAAGGACAATATAACCCTTTGAAATTATAAGTCAGTCCAGTGAAAATGTAGGAAGGGGCAATATAACCCTTGAAATTATAAGTCAGTCCAGTGAAAATGTAGGAAGGGCAATATAACCCCATGAAATTATAAGTCAGTCCAGTGAAAATGTAGAAAGGGCAATATAACCTCATGAAATTATAAGTCAGTCCAGTGAAAATGTAGGAAGGGCAATATAACCCTTGAAATTATAAGTCAGTCCAGTGAAAATGTAGGAAGGGCAATATAACCCTTTGAAATTATAAGTCAGTCCAGTGAAAATGTAGGAAGGGCAATATAACCCCATGAAATTATAAGTCAGTCCAGTGAAAAATGTAGGAAGGGCAATATAACCCCATGAAATTATAAGTCAGTCCAGTGAAAATGTAGGAAGGGCAATATAACCCTTTGAAATTATAAGTCAGTCCAGTTAAAAATGTAGGAGGGGCAATATAACCCTTTGAAATTATAAGTCAGTCCAGTGAAAATGTAGGAAGGGCAATATAACCCTATGAAATTATAAGTCAGTCCAGTGAAAAATGTAGGAAGGGCAATATAACCCATGAAATTATAAGTCAGTCCAGTGAAAATGTAGGAAGGGCAATATAACCTCATGAAATTATAAGTCAGTCCAGTGAAAAATGTAGGAAGGGCAATATAACCCTATGAAATTATAAGTCAGTCCAGTGAAAAATGTAGAAAGGGCAATATAACCCTATGAAATTATAAGTCAGTCCAGTGAAAAATGTAGGAAGGGCAATATAACCCTATGAAATTATAAGTCAGTCCAGTGAAAATGTAGGAAGGACAATATAACCCTTGAAATTATAAGTCAGTCCAGTGAAAATGTAGGAAGGGCAATATAACCCTATGAAATTATAAGTCAGTCCAGTGAAAATGTAGGAAAGGCAATATAACCTCATGAAATTATAAGTCAATCCAGTGAAAAACGTAGGAAGGGCAATATATTCCTATGAAATTATAAGCCAGTCCACTGAAAAATGTAGGAAGGGCAATATAACCTTATGAAATATAAGTCAGTCCAGTGAAAAATGTAGGAAGGACAATATAACCCTTTGAAATTATAAGTCAGTCCAGTGAAAAATGTAGGAAGGGCAATATAACCCTACGAAATTATAAGTCAGTCCAGTGAAAATGTAGCAAGGACAATATAACCCTTTGAAATTATAAGTCAGTCCAGTGAAAATGTAGGAAGGGCAATATAACCCTTGAAATTATAAGTCAGTCCAGTGAAAATGTAGGAAGGGCAATATAACCCTACGAAATTATAAGTCAGTCCAGTGAAAATGTAGGAAGGGCAATATAACCCTTGAAATTATAAGTCAGTCCAGTGAAAATGTAGGAGGGGCAATATAACCCTACGAAATTATAAGTCAGTCCAGTGTAAAATGTAGGAAGGACAATATAACCCTTGAAATTATAAGTCAGTCCAGTGAAAATGTAGGAAGGGGCAATATAACCCTTTGAAATTATAAGTCAGTCCAGTGAAAAATGTAGGAAGGGCAATATAACCCCATGAAATTATAAGTCAGTCCAGTGAAAAATGTAGGAAGGACAATATAACCCTTTGAAATTATAAGTCAGTCCAGTGAAAAATGTAGGAAGGGCAATATAACCTCATGAAATTATAAGTCAGTCCAGTGAAAAATGTAGGAAGGGCAATATAACCCTACGAAATTATAAGTCAGTCCAGTGAAAAATGTAGGAAGGGGCAATATAACCCTTTGAAATTATAAGTCAGTCCAGTGAAAAATGTAGGAAGGGCAATATAACCCTTTGAAATTATAAGTCAGTCCAGTGAAAAATGTAGGAAGGGGCAATATAACCCTTTGAAATTATAAGTCAGTCCAGTGAAAAATGTAGGAGGGGCAATATAACCCTATGAAATTATAAGTCAGTCCAGTGAAAATGTAGGTAAGGGCAATATAACCCTTTGAAATTATAAGTCAGTCCAGTGAAAAATATAGGAAGGGGCAATATAACCCCACAAATTATAAGTCAGTCCAGTGAAAAATGTAGAAAGGGCAATATAACCCTATGAAATTATAAGCCAGTCCAGTGAAAAATGTAGAAAGGGCAATATAACCCTATGAAATTATAAGTCAGTCCAGTGAAAAATGTAGGAAGGGCAATATAACCTTATGAAATTATAAATCAGTCCAGTGAAAAATGTAGGAAGGGCAATATAACCCTACGAAATTATAAGTCAGTCCAGTGAAAAATGTAGGAAGGACAATATAACCCTTTGAAATTATAAGTCAGTCCAGTGAAAAATGTAGGAAGGGCAATATAACCCTACGAAATTATAAGTCAGTCCAGTGAAAAATGTAGGAAGGGCAATATAACCTCATGAAATTATAAGTCAGTCCAGTGAAAAACGTAGGAAGGGGCAATATAACCCCACGAAATTATAAGTCAGTCCAGTGAAAAATGTAGCAAGGACAATATAACCCTTTGAAATTATAAGTCAGTCCAGTGAGAAATGTAGGAGGGGCAATATAACCCTACGAAATTATAAGTCAGTCCAGTGAAAATGTAGGAAGAAGCAATATAACCCTTTGAAATTATAAGTCAGTCCAGTGAAAAATGTAGGAAGGGGCAATATAACCCCACAAATTATAAGTCAGTCCAGTGAAAAATGTAGAAAGGGCAATATAACCTCATGAAATTATAAATCAGTCCAGTGAAAAATGTAGGAAGGACAATATAACCCTACGAAATTATAAGTCAGTCCAGTGAAAAATGTAAGAAGGGCAATATAACCTCATGAAATTATAAGTCAGTCGAGTGAAAAATGTAGGAGGGGCAATATAACCTCATGAAATTATAAGTCACTCCAGTGAAAAACGTAGGAAGGGCAATATAACCCTACGAAATTATAAGTCAGTCCAGTGAAAAATGTAGGAAGGACAATATAACCCTTTGAAATTATAAGTCAGTCCAGTGAAAAATGTAGGAAGGGGCAATATAACCCTACGAAATTATAAGTCAGTCCAGTGAAAAATGTAGGAAGGGCAATATAACCTCATGAAATTATAAGTCAGTCCAGTGAAAAACGTAGGAAGGGCAATATAACCCTATGAAATTATAAGCCAGTCCACTGAAAAATGTAGGAAGGGCAATATAACCTTATGAAATATAAGCCAGTCCACTGAAAAATGTAGCAAGGACAATATAACCCTTTGAAATTATAAATCAGTACAGTGAAAAATGTAGGAAGGGCAATATAACCCTACGAAATTATAAGTCAGTCCAGTGAAAAAAACGTAGGAAGGGCAATATAACCCTATGAAATTATAAGTCAGTCCAGTGAAAAATGTAGGAAGGGCAATATAACCCTATGAAATTATAAGTCAGTCCACTGAAAAATGTAGGAAGGGCAATATAACCTTATGAAATTATAAATCAGTCCAGTGAAAAATGTAGGAAGAGCAATATAACCCTACGAAATTATAAGTCAGTCCAGTGAAAAATGTAGGAAGGGCAATATAACTTCATGAAATTATAAGTCAGTCGAGTGAAAAATGTAGGAGGGTGAATATAACCCTTTGAAATTATAAGCCAGTCCAGTGAAAAATGTAGGAAGGGCAATATAACCTCATGAAATTATAAGTCACTCCAGTGAAAAACGTAGGAAGGGCAATATAACCCTATGAAATTATAAGCCAGTCCAGTGAAAAATGTAGAAAGGGCAATATAACCCTATGAAATGATAAGTCAGTCCACTGAAAAATGTAGGAAGGGCAATATAACCTTATGAAATTATAAATCAGTCCAGTGAAAAATGTAGGAAGGGCAATATAACCCTACGAAATTATAAGTCAGTCCAGTGAAAAATGTAGGAAGGACAATATAACCCTTTGAAATTATAAGTCAGTCCAGTGAAAAATGTAGGAAGGGGCAATATAACCCTACGAAATTATAATCAGTCCAGTGAAAAATGTAGGAAGGGCAATATAACCTCATGAAATTATAAGTCAGTCCAGTGAAAAACGTAGGAAGGGCAATATAACCCTATGAAATTATAAGCCAGTCCACTGAAAAATGTAGGAAGAACAATATAACCTTATGAAATATGAGCCAGTCCACTGAAAAATGTAGCAAGGACAATATAACCCTTTGAAATTATAAATCAGTACAGTGAAAAATGTAGCAAAGACAAGCAATTTGAAATATTTGGAAGAAGAAACGAGAAAAACTATGTCTCTCTTCAGAGTTATAACTCGAAAGAACCAAATAAATTTGTTTTTAAGAACTAATAGGTAAATCTGAATGCTAATAACGTTAATTCCTGGTGTTCGATACTCGTGTTGAGTACAGCACAGATAACCCGCAAGCTGGTTTCGATAGTTATATAAAGAAGGGTTGGAAAATATTGTTTTTTATTGAATTTTGAAGAAAGTTACTGTTGAGCTACTCCGCCAATGTTTGGAATAAATAGACATCATCTGTGCAACAGGGAGCGCCTGGGGTGGAAAGTTATGGCAATCAGTTGTCAATAATTTGAATTTCGCGAAACACTATTTGATGGCCGTCTCTAACTTACCAATGAAACCTAGGCGGAAAGTAGTTAAATATCACCATCCACCGCCAGCTCTTGTGCTACCCTTTTTAACAACTAACAGTGCGATTGATTGCAACGATATAACGCCCCACAACTGAAAAAAATTCAGCCATGCTTGGACGGCGATTCAAACCCAAAACTCTCAGATCTAGAAGTTTAATGTTGAATACATAATTGGGGTTAAGGTTTGCTGTGTCACGGTAAAAATAGATAAACCAAAAACAATACCTGGAGAGTAGGTGCGGTTACTGGGGACACCGTGTCTTCGACGAATGAGGATAAGACACGTGGTCGTGAGGACCAGAACTAACACTACCGTGGTACAGACAACAGGGATGACAATCTTCAAGTGACGATAAAACTCTTTAGTAGAAGCAGCTGGTGAAGACTTGGGGGTAAGAGTTGCTAGGAGATGAGAAGGACCATCAATAACAAATACTATAATTAGTAAAGTAATGAGAAGTACCATCAATAACAAATACTATAATTAGTAAAGTAATGAGAAGGACCATCAATAACAAATACTATAATTAGTAGAGTAATGAGAAGGACCATCAATAACAAATACTATAATTAGTAAAGTAATGAGAAGTACCATCAATAACAAATACTATAACTAGTAAAGTAATGAGAAGTACCATCAATAACAAATACTATAATTAGTAAAGTAATGAGAAGTACCATCAATAACAAATACTATAATTAGTAAAGTAATGAGAAGGACCATCAATAACAAATACTATAATTAGTAAAGTAATGAGAAGGACGATCACTAACAAATACTATAACTAGTAAAGTAATGAAAAGGACGATCACTAACAAATACTATAACTAGTAAAGTAATGAGAAGGACCATCAATAACAAATACTATAACTAGTAAAGTAATGAGAAGTACCATCAATAACAAATACTATAATTAGTAAAGTAATGAGAAGTACCATCAATAACAAATACTATAACTAGTAAAGTAATGAGAAGTACCATCAATAACAAATAGATAATTAGTAAAGTAATGAGAAGGACGATCAATAACAAATATTATAACTAGTAAAGTAATGAGAAGGACCATCAATAACAAATATTATAACTAGTAAAGCAATGAGAAGGACCATCAATAACAAATACTATAATTAGTAAAGCAATGAGAAGTACCATCAATAACAAATACTATAATTAGTAAAGTAATGAGAAGTACCATCAATAACAAATACTATAACTAGTAAAGTAATGAGAAGTACCATCAATAACAAATACTATAATTAGTAAAGTAATGAGAAGGACCATCAATAACAAATACTATAATTAGTAAAGTAATGAGAAGGACGATCAATAACAAATACTATAATTAGTAAAGTAATGAGAAGGACCATCAATAACAAATACTATAACTAGTAAAGTAATGAGAAGTACCATCAATAACAAATACTATAACTAGTAAAGTAATGAGAAGTACCATCAATAACAAATACTATAACTAGTAAAGTAATGAGAAGTACCATCAATAACAAATACTATAACTAGTAAAGTAATGAGGAGGACCATCAATAACAAATACTATAACTAGTAAAGTAATGAGAAGTACCATCAATAACAAATACTATAACTAGTAAAGTAATGAGAAGGACCATCAATAACAAATACTATAACTAGTAAAGTAATGAGAAGTACCATCAATAACAAATACTATAATTAGTAAAGTAATGAGAAGGACCATCAATGATAAATACTATAACTAGTAAAGTAATGAGAAGGACCATCAATAACAAATACTATAATTAGTAAAGTAATGAGAAGTACCATCAATAACAAATACTATAGTTAGTAAAGTAATGAGAGGGACCATCAATAACAAATACTATAATTAGTAAAGTAATGAGAGGGACCATCAATAACTAATACTATAATTAGTAAAGTAATGAGAAGTACCATCAATAACAAATACTATAACTAGTAAAGTAATGAGAAGTACCATCAATAACAAATACTATAATTAGTAAAGTAATGAGAAGTACCATCAATAACAAATACTATAACTAGTAAAGTAATGAGAAGTACCATCAATAACAATTACTATAATTAGTAAAGTAATGAGAAGTACCATCAATAACAAATACTATAATTAGTAAAGTAATGAGAAGTACCATAAATAACAAATACTATAATTAGTAAAGTAATGAGAAGGAACATCAATAACAAATACTATAACTAGTAAAGTAATGAGAAGTACCATCAATAACAAATACTATAATTAGTAAAGTAATGAGAAGGACCATCAATAACAAATACTATAACTAGTAAAGTAATCAGAAGTACCATCAATAAAAAATACTATAACTAGTAAAGTAATGAGAAGGTCCATCAATAACAAATACTATAACTAGTAAAGTAATGAGAAGTACCATCAATAACAAATATTATAACTAGTAAAGTAATGAGAAGGACCATCAATAACAAATACTATAATTAGTAAAGTAATGAGAAGTACCATCAATAACAAATATTATAATTAGTAAAGTAATGAGAAGTACCATCAATAACAAATACTATAATTAGTAAAGTAATGAGAAGTACCATCAATAACAAATATTATAACTAGTAATGAGAAGTACCATAAATAACAAATACTATAATTAGTAAAGTAATGAGAAGGACCATCAATAACAAATACTATAACTAGTAAAGTAATGAGAAGTACCATAAATAACAAATACTATAACTAGTAAAGTAATGAGAAGTACCATCAATAACAATTACTATAATTAGTAAAGTAATGAGAAGTACCATCAATAACAAATACTATAATTAGTAAAGTAATGAGAAGTACCATAAATAACAAATACTATAATTAGTAAAGTAATGAGAAGGAACATCAATAACAAATACTATAACTAGTAAAGTAATGAGAAGTACCATCAATAACAAATACTATAATTAGTAAAGTAATGAGAAGTACAATCAATAACAAATACTATAACTAGTAAAGTAATGAGAAGGACCATCAATAACAAATACTATAATTAGTAAAGTAATGAGAAGGACCATCAATAACAAATACTATAATTAGTAAAGTAATGAGAAGTACAATCAATAACAAATACTATAACTAGTAAAGTAATGAGAAGTACCATCAATAACAAATACTATAACTAGTAAAGTAATGAGAAGTACCATCAATAACAAATACTATAACTAGTAAAGTAATGAGAAGTACCATAAATAACAAATACTATAACTTGTAAAGTAATGAGAAGTACCATCAATAACAAATACTATAACTAGTAAAGTAATGAGAAGTACCATCAATAACAAATATTATAACTAGTAAAGTAATGAGAAGTACCATCAATAACAAATACTATAACTAGTAAAGTAATGAGAAGTACCATCAATAACAAATACTATAACTAGTAAAGTAATGAGAAGGACCATCAATAACAAATACTAGAACTAGTAAAGTAATGAGAAGTACCATCAATAACAAATATTATAACTAGTAAAGTAATGAGAAGTACCATCAATAACAAATACTATAACTAGTAAAGTAATGAGAAGTACCATCAATAACAAATACTATAACTAGTAAAGTAATGAGAAGTACCATCAATAACAAATACTATAACTAGTAAAGTAATGAGAAGAACCATAAATAACAAATACTATAACTAGTAAAGTAATGAGAAGTACCATCAATAACAAATACTATAACTAGTAAAGTAATGAGAAGTACCATAAATAACAAATACTATAACTAGTAAAGTAATGAGAAGTACCATCAATAACAAATACTATAACTAGTAAAGTAATGAGAAGTACCATCAATAACAAATACTATAACTAGTAAAGTAATGAGAAGTACCATCAATAACAAATACTATAACTAGTAAAGTAATGAGAAGTACCATCAATAACAAATACTATAACTAGTAAAGTAATGAGAAGTACCATAAATAACAAATACTATAATTAGTAAAGTAATGAGAAGTACCATCAATAACAAATACTATAACTAGTAAAGTAATGAGAAGTACCATAAATAACAAATACTATAACTAGTAAAGTAATGAGAAATACCATCAATAACAAATACTATAACTAGTAAAGTAATGAGAAGGACCATCAATAACAAATACTATAACTAGTAAAGTAATGAGAAGTACCATCAATAACAAATACTATAATTAGTAATGAGAAGGACCATCAATAACAAATACTATAACTAGTAAAGTAATGAGAAGTACCATAAATAACAAATACTATAACTAGTAAAGTAATCAGAAGTACCATCAATAACAAATACTATAACTAGTAAAGTAATGAGAAGTACCATCAATAACAAATACTATAACTAGTAAAGTAATGAGAAGTACCATAAATAACAAATACTATAACTAGTAAAGTAATGAGAAGTACCATCAATAACAAATACTATAACTAGTAAAGTAATGAGAAGTACCATCAATAACAAATATTATAACTAGTAATGTAATGAGAAGTACCATCAATAACAAATACTATAACTAGTAAAGTAATGAGAAGGACGATCACTAACAAATACTATAACTAGTAAAGTAATGAGAAGTACCATCAATAACAAATACTATAACTAGTAAAGTAATGAGAAGTACCATCAATAACAAATATTATCTTTAGTAAAGTTGTAAGATGGATCATAAAAAAAAAGATTATCTGTAATAAGGTAGTCAGATGGACAATCAATAGTAAAGATTATGTTTAGTAAAGTCGTAAAATGGACCATAAATAACAAAGATTATCTTTAGTAAAGACGTAAGATGAACCTTCAATAACAAATACTATTTTTAATAAGGTAGTGAGATGGACCATCAATAAAAAGATTATCTTTAGTGAGGTAGTGAGATGGACTATCAATAAAAAAGATTATCTTTAGTGAGGTAGTGGGATGGACCATCAATAAAAAAGATTATCTTTAGTGAGGTAGTGGGATGGACCATCAATAAAAAACATTATCTTTGGTAAGGTAATGAGATGGACCACCAACACCAACAAATATCTTTAGTACAATCTGTAGGAAGCTTCCTTTGATCATAAGTTACTGATACACTGTCGGTAACTTCCTGCACCGGTTAAAGAACTACTTGTTTATCCCTCACCTCCTGTACTGGTTCAAGAACTACTTGTTTATCCTTCACCTCCTGTACTGGTTGAAGAACTACTTGTTTATCCTTCACCTCCTGTACTGGTTGAAGAACTACTTGTTTATCCCTCACCTCCTGTACTGATTAAATAACTACTTGTTTATCCCTCACCTCCTGTACTGATTAAAGAACTACTTGTTTATCCCTCACCTCCTGTACTGGTTAAAGAAATACTTGTTCATCCTTCACCTCCTGTACCGGTTGAAGAACTACTTGTTTATCCCTCACCTCCTGTACTGGTTAAAGAACTACTTGTTTATCCCTCACCTTCTGTGCTGGTTAAAGAACTACTTGTTTATCCCTCACCTCCTGTACTGGTTAAAGAACTTATTGTTCATCCTTCACCGTCTGCACTAGTTAAAGAACTACTTGTTTATCCCTCACCTCCTGTACTGATTAAAGAACTACTTGTTCATCCTTCACCTCCTGTACTGGTTGAAGAACTACTTGTTTATCCCTCACCTCCTGTACTGGTTAAAGAATTACTTGTTTATCCCTCACCTTCTGTACTGGTTAAAGAAATACTTGTTCATCCTACACCTCCTGTACTGGTTAAAGAACTTATTGTTCATACTTCACCTCCTGTACTGGTTGAAAAACTACTTATTTATCCCTCACCTCCTGTACTGGTTAAAGAACTTATTGTTCATCCTTCACCTCCTGTACTGGTTGAAGAACTACTTATTTATCCCTCACCTCCCGTACTGGTTAAAGAACTACTTGTTTATCCCTCACCTCCTGTACTGGTTAAAGAACTACTTGTTTATCCCTCACCTCCTGTACTGGTTAAAGAACTACTTGTTTATCCCTCACCTCCTGTACTGGTTAAAGAACTACTTGTTTATCCCTCATCTCCTGTACTGGTTAAAGAACTTATTGTTCATACTTCACCTCCTGTACTGGTTAAAGAAATACTTGTTCATCCTTCACCTCCTGTACCGGTTGAAGAACTACTTGTTTATCCCTCACCTCCTGTACTGGTTAAAGAACTACTTGTTTATCCCTCACCTTCTGTGCTGGTTAAAGAACTACTTGTTTATCCCTCACCTCCTGTACTGGTTAAAGAACTTATTGTTCATCCTTCACCTCCTGTACTGGTTGAAGAACTACTTGTTCATCCTTCACCTCCTGTACTGATTAAAAAACTACTTGTTTATCCCTCACCTCCTGTACTGGTTAAAGAACTACTTGTTTATCCCTCACCTCCTGTACTGGTTAAAGAAATACTTGTTCATCCTTCACCTCCTGTACCGGTTGAAGAACTACTTGTTTATCCCTCACCTCCTGTACTGGTTAAAGAACTACTTGTTTATCCCTCACCTTCTGTGCTGGTTAAAGAACTACTTGTTTATCCCTCATCTCCTGTACTGGTTAAAGAACTTATTGTTCATCCTTCACCTCCTGTACTGGTTGAAGAACTACTTGTTTATCCCTCACCTCCTGTACTGGTTAAAGAACTACTTGTTCATCCCTCACCCTCTGTACTGATTAAAGAACTACTTGTTCATCCTTCACCTCCTGTACTGGTTGAAGAACTGCTTGTTTATCCCTCACCTCCTGTACTGGTTAAAGAATTACTTGTTTATCCCTCACCTTCTGTACTGGTTAAAGAAATACTTGTTCATCCCTCACCTTCTGTACTGGTTAAAGAAATACTTGTTCATCCTACACCTCCTGTACTGGTTAAAGAACTACTTGTTTATCCCTCACCTCCTGTACTGGTTAAAGAACTACTTGTTTATCCCTCACCTTCTGTACTGCTTAAAGAAATGCTTGTTCATCCCTCACCTCCTGTACTGGTTGAAGAACTACTTGTTTATCCCTCACCTCCTGTACTGGTTAAAAAACTACTTGTTTATCCCTCACCTCCTGTACTGGTTAAATAACTACTTGTTTATCCCTCACCTTCTGTGCTGGTTAAAGAACTACTTGTTTATCCCTCACCTCCTGTACTGGTTAAAGAACTACTTGTTTATCCCTCACCTCCTGTACTGGTTAAAGAACTACTTGTTTATCCCTCACCTTCTGTACTGCTTAAAGAAATACTTGTTCATCCCTCACCTCCTGTACTGGTTGAAGAACTACTTGTTTATCCCTCACCTCCTGTACTGGTTAAAAAACTACTTGTTTATCCCTCACCTCCTGTACTGGTTAAATAACTACTTGTTTATCCCTCACCTTCTGTGCTGGTTAAAGAACTACTTGTTTATCCCTCACCTCCTGTACTGGTTAAAGAACTACTTGTTTATCCCTCACCTACTGTACTGGTTAAAGAACTACTTGTTTATCCCTCACCTCCTGTACTGGTTAAAGAACTACTTGTTTATCCCTCACCTCCTGTACTGGTTAAAGAACTTATTGTTCATACTTCACCTCCTGTACTGGTTGAAGAGCTACTTATTTATCCCTCACCTCCTGTACTGGTTAAAGAACTTATTGTTCATCCTTCACCTCCTGTACTGGTTGAAGAACTACTTATTTATCCCTCACCTCCCGTACTGGTTAAAGAACTACTTGTTTATCCCTCACCTCCTGTACTGGTTAAAGAACTTATTGTTCATATTTCACCTCCTGTACTGGTTGAAGAACTACTTATTTATCCCTCACCTCCTGTTCTGGTTAAAGAACTTATTGTTCATCCTTCACCTCCTGTACTGGTTGAAGAACTACTTATTTATCCCTCACCTCCCGTACTGGTTAAAGAACTACTTGTTTATCCCTCACCTCCTGTACTGGTTAAAGAACTACTTGTTCATCCCTCACCGTCTGCACTGATTAAAGAACTACTTGTTCATCCTTCACCTCCTGTACTGGTTGAAGAACTACTTGTTTATCCTTCACCTCCTGTACTGGTTAAAGAACTACTTGTTCATCCTTCACCTCCTGTACTGGTTGAAGAACTACTTGTTTATCCCTCACCTCCTGTACTGGTTAAAGAACTACTTGTTTATCCCTCACCTCTTGTACTGGTTAAAGAACTACTTGTTTATCCCTCACCTTCTGTACTGGTTAAAGAAATACTTGTTCATCCTTCACCTCCTGTTCTGGTTGAAGAACTACTTGTTTTTCCCTCACCTCCTGTACTGGTTAAAGAACTACTTGTTTATCCCTCACCTCCTGTACTGGTTAAAGAACTACTTGTTTATCCCTCACCTTCTGTACTGGTTAAAGAACTACTTGTTTATCCCTCACCTTCTGTACTGGTTAAAGAACTACTTGTTTATCCCTCACCTCCTGTACTGGTTAAAGAACTACTTGTTTATCCCTCACCTCTTGTACTGGTTAAAGAACTACTTGTTTATGCCTCACCTTCTGTACTGATTAAAGAACTACTTGTTCATCCTTCACCTCCTGTACTGGTTAAAAACTACTTGTTTATCCCTCACCTCCTGTACTGGTTAAAGAACTACTTGTTTATCCCTCACCTTCTGTACTGGTTAAAGAAATACTTGTTCATCCTTCACCTCCTGTACTGGTTAAAGAACTACTTGTTTATCCCTCACCTCCTGTACTGGTTAAAGAACTACTTGTTTATAACTCACCCCCTGTATTTGTTAAAGAACTACTTGTTTATCCCTCACCTCCTGTACTGGTTAAAGAACTACTTGTTTATCCCTCACCTCCTGTACTGGTTAAAGAACTACTTGTTTATCCGTCACCTCCTGTACTGGTTAAAGAACTACTTGTTTATCCGTCACCTCCTGTACTGGTTAAAGAACTACTTGTTTATCCCTCACCTCCTGTACTGGTTAAAGTTGCCCAAAGGTATTCAGCTTCTGTACTTCCTGCCTCATTCGTTGCTGTCATCAGAAGAGTGTACCACGTGGCTGGGAGTAGGTCGGTGATGGAAATAGACTTTTGGTCCGGTAGGATGTTGTTAGAAAACAGAACCCATTCCTGGCTATCGCTCTGCTTGTATTGAATGACGAAGTGAAGAATTGGGCATCCACCACTCCACCAAGCGGTCAAATGGATAACTACAAAAGTAGTATTTACTGAGAGTAGAGAATGTTTTTCTGGCTTGTGGTGCTAAAATTTAAGACAACAGTTACATATTTCTTTCTTGTTGTGTCCGACAATGGCAATTTAAGAACCATTATAATTTTAATTATAAGAAAAAGAAGGAATTGTAGAACAGAAGTGTCCTCATAAGGCAATAAGTATTCTAAACATATCATGAGGCAATAATCAGTCTAAACAGATGATAGAGCAGCAAGTAGTATAAACAAATCATAAAACAGCAAGTATTCTATATAGATTATAAGACATTAAGTAGTCTAAACAAATTATAAGACATTAAGTAGGCTAAACAGATTATAAGACATGAAGAAGTGTAAACAGATCATCACGTTTAAAGTAAAATTACATTATTTTATAACTGAATTCGCTGTAATATTAGAAATTACATTTGTGTTCTGTTTGACGGAACCAACATCAGAGTAGATTGTTCTAATTACTTCTGATATCATAGAGATTTGGATAAGTAATGATGAGTAATTCAGAATGTCCAATAATATAGATATTTATATCACTTAGAATTCTACAACTAGCTTATTTCAGTACAACACAAATAAATATTTTCGGTACGACAACTTTTGAACTAAGGTTTCTAAATAAAGAATTTCTCTGACCTGTTCCGTAGGTTTTAGCGGATATTATGTCACTCGGTGTGCCCTTTCCTGCGCTGTTGTGGGCAACAATATAAAACTGATATCTTGTTCCACAACGTAGCCCATGAAAGATATAACTTTTCTTGTTGCCAGGCGACTGAATCTCTTCCCAGTTGTGTTCTGTGCTTCTATACAGAAGGTAGTCTATAACAAAATGGAAATCTGAAGGTAGAAACTATTTTTAGAGATGAAAGATTTCGGACAATATATATATCAAAACACATGAGTATAATGATTGTAAGTTCTATAAGCTTCTTACACTCAATTGAATTATCTGATTCCTTTGGTTCCCAGTTAAGATATACAGACGTGGTGGTTGACGTAACGACTCGAAGAGTCGGAGGGTCCAGTGGGTCTGAAAATAAAGGGTAGCACTTTTAAACTGAAGAATTGGATACACTAAAGAAACGTGTGTCTAGAATGAAAGATGAAACAAAAATCCATACAGTTTATCAACCTACTACTCACAACTTCCACTGTGGGTTAATGTGAAAGAACGAATTGGAAGAGGCTTAACAAATTCAATGATATGAATGTTTCAAACCACATGCAAAGAAAACAATGTTCACTTAAGAACCTATTCTCTCATTCAGAACAAGAACAGACGCCATTATATCACCTGTTATCTTATTTAGAGAAAAACAGTAGAGTGTCATATAGATAACATCTTAGAGTTTTTGAAGTAAGTAATAATAACACTTGGATCGCGATAGTCTGAACAGAACAAGTGTATTCAGAACAGCGACAGGTATCAAGTGCATCATATACGACTGTATTCACAATCATTTACAAGTATCAGGTGGATCATATAATATTGTATTCATAACGATTACAGGTATCAAGTGGATCACATAATATTGTATTCAGAACAATTACAGGTATGAAGTGGATCATATAATATTGTATTCATAAAGGTTACAAGTATCAAGTGGATCATATAATATTGTATTCAGAACAATTACAGGTATCAACTGCATCATATAATATTGTATTCATAACGGTTACAATTATCAAGTGCATCATATAATATTGTATTAATAACGGTTACAAGTATCAAGTGGATCATATAATATTGTATTCAGAACAATTACAGGTATCAAGTGGATCATATAATATTGTATTCATAACGGTTACAAGTATCAAGTGGAT